>NC_133799.1:1248913-1281413 GCF_043250625.1 Sebastes fasciatus
GAGACAGAGAGAGACGGAGGGAGAGAGAGAGAGAGAGAGATGGAGAGAGAGAGAGAGAGAGAGAGAGAGAGAGAGAGAGAGAGAGAGAGAGAGAGAGAGAGAGAGAGAGACGGAGGGAGAGAGAGAGGGAGAGAGACGGAGGGAGAGAGAGAGAGAGATGGAGAGAGAGAGAGAGAGAGAGAGAGACGGAGGGAGCGAGAGAGAGAGAGAGATGGAGAGAGAGAGAGAGAGAGATGGAGAGAGAGAGAGAGAGAGAGAGAGAGAGAGAGAGAGAGACGGAGGGAGAGAGAGAGGGAGATATACAGGATGCAGATTGTGACAAGGGATTAGTGAGACAGAAAAATCGGATTTTGCCAGGAGAAAGCAGCAGTCATCTGTGGATTTCCTCTAGTTGATCAGACTCCACGGCTCCACGGGAAGAAAAATCCTTCCAATGCTTCATCTTCACTTGATTAACAGGAAACCATGATTCCACCACAAACCTCATTCAGTTCACACTTCCATGTTCAGAGGAGCAGTCTGGCCTGGAGGTGGTCAAGTCCTCGTACAGCCTTTAACCACAACTCCCACTGAACACCTCCAAACTGAGACATGTAATGACAGAGAGGAGTCTCAGAGTCTCAGAGAGTCTCAGAGAGTTGTTTTGGTGTTGCATACAGACATACAGGATGTTGTGCTCGTTCACTTGTGGTGTGTGACTGTTTGGAAGTCCCTCTTGGAAAAGGATATATACTGTATATATTAGGGCTGTAAAAGTTAACGTGATAATAACGTAAATTTGTTTTAACACCACTAATTTAGGTTGTAGTGGGCTCAGTTTTAAAGCTAGAAAAAATTATATAAATATAAATTATATATATTATAATATATATTATATATATATTTTAGAGAATGTTTTTCGGACATTTCTCTGACATTTTTGGACATTTTTTTTTACATTTTCCAGACTTTTTTTCGGACATTTTTGGGACATTTGCCCCCTTGTTAACCTGCCATCCCCCCTTCCCCTAGTAACAGAATATTTTAGTCTCTACTGCCTGACTCATTGATTTATTTGACTGAGGTTTGTGTAAGTTAGACTCTATGGCCCCGACCACCAAGCCAGACTGAAGATACTGGTATCATATGAAACTTTAATGAATCCATCGGTACCAACCAGGTCAGACCAGAAGGTCATGAAGGAGGTTAAATAACGCTCCAAACTACATTTTCACAAGGAAAGCAGCAGTCATCTGTGGAAATCCTTCCAATGCTTCATCTTCAGTTGATTAACAGGATACCATGATTCCACCACAAACCGGTTCCTCAACGGTTTAGTTCACACTTCCATGTTTAGAGGAGAAGTCTGGCCTGGAGGTGGTCAAGTAAAACTCATACAGCCTTTAATCAAAGAATGTATATCGCTAAGAAGTGAAAGTCAATAGTTGGTTCCATTGCAGCGTCAGCGTCAGCAGAGCTCGCTGACTCGCGTTGTGAGGACCAAACTATTGTGGGCTCTGATAAGTCTCCGTGCAGAAGGAAACATGCATCTACTCATGGACGAGAGGCTCGTGCTTGTGAAGACCGTGGATGTAGAAGAGGTTGTGTCTTTGGTCCGGTAGGAAAGGAGCTCTAGTTTATTCTCAGTAAAACCCACCTCACCACATGTGACCTGAGGACACCGAGAGTGAACAGACTGGAAGCTATTAATAGACTCATCATCCACCTTCATTACCATGAACACACAGGCACCGTTTATGAAACACCGTCCTGCTGCTGTAACCCCCCCCCCCCACTACAGCACCAAATGTGTGTTAATCCGCAGCTGAAAATAGTCCCCATCGAATGAACTATTTAACCTGTTTGAGTAACGTTTGTTAAAACTACAGGTCTTTGGAGGAGGACTCCTCTCTGCTGTCATTAAAAGCCTCTGTTGTGAGGAGTTCAGTGGGTGTTTTGTGTCGTCCTTGGACGCTGTGATGATTAAAGCAGAGAGATGAAACTCTGGTGCTTTTTTGGCTGCCACCATTTTGGACTGAAAACTCCACTGAGTGTGTGTCCATGGATGTATAAAGAGACGTCTGTAAATCAGAGGATAGAAATCAACTTCCCAGTAGGAACACCTAAATATCCCTCATTTAAATCATGATGTCCTAAAAGTAGTAAAATGAACTAACAGCTGAATCCAGATTTATTTACTTCGCCATAATGAACGGTCATCAGACCCACGGGACCGCACCGCCCTGCACGCTCATATGACATATCCCGTTCTGACAGCTTCCTACTAGCTATATATATATGTATATATATAATAGTCTCACAACAGTATTCTTTATTCATATTCAACATTAATTATTACTAGTTATTATCAGATGGTTAAAAGGCCTAAAGTGAATATATGATTAATAAGATCAACAGGGATTTGGACAGTTATTATAATTTATTAACAATCGAAACATACAATTAATCTGCTCTCCTCAAAGCCACCAGACTCCATAGAGAGAAACAGTCATTTTGACCTCGCTGATTACCAGCTCTTACCGTCCTTCAGTCAAACTGGACAGAAACAAAATAAAACTCATCAAAACCGTCTTTGTTTGTCTTTCCACTGTTCCAACAATCACCAACTCTGGTTCGGTCGAAATAAACTCTTAATTCACAGAGTTAGATGAGAAAAGAAACAGCCGTTATATGCTCTCCTCAAAGCCACCAGACTCCAGTGACGGAAACAGTCATTCTTCGTTCTTCATTCAAACCCGACAGAAACAAAATGAAACTCATCAAAACCGTCAAAAACAATCACCAACTCTGGTCTGAGAGTTTGAAAGAGAGACTGAATGAGAAACAGATATAAGAAAATAAATAACCAGCGTAACATTTTAACTGTTTACTAACCTTGTTTTCTGGTGCATTTGCGACGTTTAAAAAACTTGCATATACGCACTAATTTTGGTGGAAGGTGTAAAAAAGGGTTTAGGAGTAGTCAATATACTCTTCATCCTGCTGTGTGCTCCAGGTCAATACACCGTGATGATGGCTCACTTCTACCTGAAGAGGAAGATCGGCTACTTCGTCATCCAGACCTACATGCCCTGCTTCATGACGGTGATCCTGTCGCAGGTTTCCTTCTGGCTCAACCGGGAGTCGGTGCCAGCGCGGACCGTGTTTGGTGAGCCTGAATGAATAAACCTGTTGAATTAATGCAGAGTTTTATTTGATGTTGAATACATGAATTTAAATTATGCACATAACCTGGTGTTGCTCTGAAATGTGCCCTCCCTTCACTGCGACTCTAATCTGCTGTAATAGATCCAGAATAGTGAGTCTGGTCAGTAGAAGTGACTCAGTTTTCTCCTCCACCGCCACCAGGTGTGACCACGGTGCTCACCATGACCACTCTCAGCATCAGCGCCAGGAACTCGCTGCCTAAAGTGGCCTACGCCACCGCCATGGACTGGTTCATCGCCGTGTGCTACGCCTTCGTCTTCTCCGCGCTCATCGAGTTCGCCACGGTGAACTACTTCACCAAGAGGAGCTGGGCCTGGGACGGGAAGAAGGCCATGGAGGCCCAACTGCCCAAGGTGGGAGGACTGTTTAGTGTGGTTGTTGATTGTGAAGACTCACGTTGTTGGTACCAAACTATTCTGGGCTCCGAAAAGTCACCAAGCAGTAGGAAACGTGCATCTACTTATGGACGATAGGCTTGTGACAGCTATGTATTGCTATGTATAACAGACCATTGCTATGTATAGCAGACCGTTGCTACGTATAGCAGACCGTTGCTACGTATAACAGACCGTTGCTACGTATAACAGACCGTTGCTACGTATAGCAGACCGTTGCTACATATAACAGACCGTTGCTACGTATAACAGACCGTTGCTACGTATAACAGACCGTTAGTATGTATAACCGACCGTTGCTACGTATAACAGACCGTTGCTACGTATAACAGACCGTTAGTATGTATAACAGACCGTTGCTATGTATAACGTACCATTAGTATGTATAACAGACCGTTGCTACGTATAACAGACCGTTGCTACGTATAGCAGACCGTTGCTACGTATAACAGATCGTTGCTACGTATAACAGACCGTTGCTACGTATAGCAGACCGTTGCTACGTATAACAGACCGTTGCTACGTATAACAGACCGTTGCTACGTATAACAGACCGTTAGAATGTATAACAGACTGTTGCTACGTATAACAGATCGTTGCTACGTATAACAGACCGTTGCTATGTATAACAGACCGTTGCTATGGGCGCAGCTCTTATGTCGGACTCTGGAGGACCGTTTTTGTGTCTAAATATTGATTTCTTCAGTTAGTAGCCGTGTAATAAGCGGGATAATGTTGGTCATTATTGTGCAATAATGACCAGCTCGCTGTACATTATCTCTTACATAGTTAACATCACAGCAGCTTTAAACTCTCTTGTAGGTTCAGACTAAAAGCTGTTTGAAGTTGACTCTCCTTTCATTCTCTACTCTGTTCATTGAAGAGTGGTGGTGTGGAGAAGGAGGAGAGGAGGAGGAGTGAAGTCACACATGGTAATAAAGAAAGAGATGAAGAAGTTCAGAGATGGTGGATCAATAGACTCGTAGTTCAGCTGGTTGGTGTTGTGGCTCAGAGCCAGTTCATTATCGATCCTTCACACCTTCACCGGCCAGCTTTTATCCTCCTCTTCCTCTTCTCCTCTATATGTGTGTGTGTTCATAACAACCTGGTTTATTATGTTGGACGAATGTGCAGCACCTTGAACGCTTTAATCCCTGTGTCTCTGTCCCTCTCTACAGAAGAAGGACCCTCTGTTAATCCCTGTGTCTCTGTCCCTCTCTACAGAAGAAGGACCCTCTGTTAATCCCTGTGTCTCTGTCACCTTCTACAGAAGAAGGACTCTCTGTTAATCCCTGTGTCTCTGTCTCTCTCTACAGAAGAAGGACCCTCTGTTAATCCCTATCTCTGTCCCTCTCTACAGAAGAAGGACCCTCTGTTAATCCCTGTGTCTCTGTCTCCCTCTACAGAAGAAGGACCCTCTGTTAATCCCTGTGTCTCTGTCCCTCTCTACAGAAGAAGGACCCTCTGTTAATCCCTGTGTCTCTGTCCCTCTCTACAGAAGAAGGACCCTCTGTTAATCCCTGTGTCTCTGTCTCCCTCTACAGAAGAAGGACCCTCTGTTAATCCCTGTGTCTCTGTCCCTCTCTACAGAAGAAGGACCCTCTGTTAATCCCTGTGTCTCTGTCTCCCTCTACAGAAGAAGGACCCTCTGTTAATCCCTGTCTCCGTCACCTTCTACAGAAGAAGGACTCTCTGTTAATCCCTGTGTCTCTGTCTCTCTCTACAGAAGAAGGACCCTCTGTTAATCCCTATCTCTGTCCCTCTCTACAGAAGAAGGACCCTCTGTTAATCCCTATCTCTGTCCCTCTCTACAGAAGAAGGACCCTCTGTTAATCCCTGTGTCTCTGTCCCTCTCTACAGAAGAAGGACCCTCTGTTAATCCCTGTGTCTCTGTCTCCCTCTACAGAAGAAGGACCCTCTGTTAATCCCTGTCTCCGTCACCTTCTACAGAAGAAGGACTCTCTGTTAATCCCTGTGTCTGTGTCTCTGTCTCTCTCTACAGAAGGACCCTCTGTTAATCCCTATCTCTGTCCCTCTCTACAGAAGAAGGACCCTCTGTTAATCCCTATCTCTGTCCCTCTCTACAGAAGAAGGACCCTCTGTTAATCCCTGTGTCTCTGTCCCTCTCTACAGAAGAAGGACCCTCTGTTAATCCCTGTGTCTCTGTCTCCCTCTACAGAAGAAGGACCCTCTGTTAATCCCTGTGTCTCTGTCCCTCTCTACAGAAGAAGGACTCTCTGTTAATCCCTGTGTCTGTGTCTCTGTCTCTCTCTACAGAAGAAGGACCCTCTGTTAATCCCTGTGTCTCTGTCCCTCTCTACAGAAGAAGGACCCTCTGTTAATCCCTGTGTCTCTGTCTCCCTCTACAGAAGAAGGACCCTCTGTTAATCCCTGTGTCTCTGTCCCTCTCTACAGAAGAAGGACCCTCTGTTAATCCCTGTGTCTCTGTCCCTCTCTACAGAAGAAGGACCCTCTGTTAATCCCTGTGTCTCTGTCCCTCTCTACAGAAGAAGGACCCTCTGTTAATCCCTGTGTCTCTGTCTCTCGCTACAGAAGAAGGACCCTCTGTTAATCCCTGTGTCTCTGTCCCTCTCTACAGAAGAAGGACCCTCTGTTAATCCCTGTGTCTCTGTCCCTCTCTACAGAAGAAGGACCCTCTGTTAATCCCTGTGTCTCTGTCTCTCGCTACAGAAGAAGGACCCTCTGTTAATCCCTGTGTCTCTGTCCCTCTCTACAGAAGAAGGACCCTCTGGCTCTGTCTAAGAAGCCCAACAACACCTGTTCAGCAGGTGTGAATTACACCACCAACCTGACCAAGGACGCGTCCATCTCGACCATCTCAAACAGCACGGCAGTTCAGCTCAAACCCTCCGAGACCAAGCCCCCCGACCCCAAAAAGACTTACAACAGCGTGAGCAAGATCGACAAGATGTCCCGGATAGTGTTCCCGGTGCTGTTCGGGACCTTCAACCTGGTCTACTGGGCCACGTACCTCAACAGGGAACCGGTGATTAAAGGAGCCGTTTAAAGCTCGTTCATCCTCCTGATTCAGGATCTCATCTCTAAATCAGACCTTGTATCATAGACCCCCTTCACACCCGGCATTAATATGGCTTTTTAGGTGATTGGATTATAATCGGATATGATTGACCAACGCAGTGAAGATGGATTCAAACTAACTCCAGAGGTGGTCAGGGACGCATTGTGACCACATTCAAGTGGAAATGTGTTTTCAATCCACTTACAACAACTACGGAGATATCACACACAACTGTTCCAAACCAGCGAGGAAGCAGCTTGTCAAAATGGATATTCCAGACATTCATGGACGGAGTCAAGACGACACTTTTCAGTTTGGTCTGACAGAAGTCTAAAAGTGAAACTTGGCAATTCATATCGCAGCCGAGTCATTTATGAAGATCCGCTAAGCTAACGGTGGAGAACGGCTCCAACGAGAGGAGGATGTGACGTTTGGTTGTTTGAGCGATCGGATCTCAATGTGGACGCTGGAGACCAGAGGTGTGGACTCGAGTCACATGACTTGGACTCGAGTCAAACATTTGGTGACTTTAGATGATTTGTCAAACTAAAACTGGACTTGGACTTTTACACCAGTGACTCGTGTCTTCTTCTCTTGGACTCTTGGAGCCTTTTGATTTGAAAATACCTGAAACCTTCCTCCCCCAAGCCCAAAGGATTAAAAAGCATGTTTTGCGTGCATGAAGATGATCAACTGGCCCGTACCGGAGGACATGTTGGGTTCATTTACTTTTAGAAAGATCCTTTATTGTTATGTTTTATTTTTGGAAAGAGGATTTACTCGTTGGGAAAAAAGCTGAACTGAACAAACTGGATTTCTATCTTTTGTTGTTTTCTTGCTGATGGTATTTTTTTGTTGAACTCTGCACCCTTATTATAATTATTAATATCATTGGGACTTGCACTTCCACTTAATTCCCCAGTTCCACTTTGTTTGAACCAATCTGACAGCATCCAATCAAGTTGCAGGAGAAAACCATGAAGAATTTCATTATGACTTGTTTAGGACTCGAAACTCAAAGTTTAGGATTTGAGACTTATGCCTACCAGACACTAGGAGACCTTGAAAATACTTTTAAAAGACTGAAGTCTGGCACCCTCTCACATCTTAAGACAACGTGTCTTCACTCTCAGAGTTTTAATCACAGACTATAATATTTTGCAAAGACTGGGGGTCTTACAGGGTCACTATTTACAAGACTACAACTAGATTCCTTTAGAGATGATGTCACTTCCTGCTCCTGGTGGAAATTTACAAGAAGAAAAACTGTTGAGAAATAAGTGGACAGAAATTGCTGCAGCCATTGAAATCCCCCGGCGAAGAGAATAGAAGCAAAGAGATGAAACTCCGTTGTTTTGTTTGTTTTTTTACAACAGTCGCTGCCGCCATTTTGGACTGAAAATGCTTATTATATTTTAAATATGTTAGTGTTCGACACAGACCATTTGGGTAGAATATAACAATAGAATAGAAATAATTTGTGTTTTACTTTTGTACGGCACTTTTTAGACGGACGTTTTACTGGCGTCCGGTAGTCGCTTTCAGTCCAAAATGGCGGAGGCGAGCTCTGCTACTGGGCGTTGATGTTGCAATGGAAGGAACAACTGACTTTCACTTCTTGGCGTTATACGTTCTTTGTCCCCAGTGAGTTTAACTACTAACCACTTGCAAGCTAACATTAGCTACTGGTATGTTTGCTATTAATCTACAGCTGAAACGTACGGTTAGCTTGTAGGCTAATAACAAACATTCCAGTTGCTAACGTTAGCTGGCAAGTAGCCCCATTTGGGACAGTGGTTAGTTATCTAGCTTTAGCATATAGTATACTCAAAGAGGAACTCTTGTTCACTCCACAACTCCACCAGTTTCCTCCATGTTTACTTTCTACCCCGTTTGCCGCTTCCTGTTTGGTGCTGCAGGGAACGCTCCTATTGGTAGTTGACAATGTTTGATTTTAATGGAACGTCAAGACGAGAAAACGACTTATGACTTCAGACAGCTCGGACTGAATTTATGGCCACCTCGCACTAAAAGATCCAAATCCACGGGACGACTCCAGCAGAACTCTCTGACTTGACTCCGACATTGGAAATATGTCTGCGACAATGAACTTGCTTGAAAAGTTATTTGGTGTAAGATCGGCATTAGTTGTAAACAATGACTTGGTCCCTCCTCTGCTGGAGGCACATTGAAATACCAGGTGTGAATGTTATCAGGTTGTATTGCCAGGTGTGAAGGGGTCAATAGATGTTTTTTTAGGATAACATTGCATGTCTGTCGCTTCAGGAAAATGTTGCCTTGAGTTTGTACATGTATGATACTTTCCCTTAAAGACAGTTTCATTTATCTCATTTGTTGTCGCTGGTTAGTTTCTGACAAATTCTGATATATTTGAGCATTTCTATTTCCTCCATGCGTCTACAGTAGATGATGGGACCTACCGAGCGAGGCCAGATGCTATGCAAAACTACATTTCTACTGTGTCATCATCTCTCTACAGCTCAACGGCTTTTACCTTTTTGTGAACTCTTACTTTGTACAAATGGAGCCGGAGGTCCAGGTGTTAGTCTGGGCCCGGGCACCCATGGGGACTTTGCTTCCTTGTTAAAAGCAGATGAATAGCCATGCTAAATGTGTTGCCTTCAGAGTGTGATCACTCATCATGAATGCACTGAAAACCTTCTGCAGTTACGTATCCAGAAGACACATTTACAACCTTCATTAAGTCGTCTTCTGTTGGACCGTTTTTCATAGATTTAAAGCTAAAGTGATGATTCTGTTTCCAGGTCTCTGTGCTGAGACTCCTGTCTGTATGTCTGTCTGTAGGTCTGTAGGTCTGGTTTAGGTAGTTTAAGGTTACATGTATATATTATGCTCTGCTTTTAGAGAAGTACCACTAAGCCAGTTAGCTTCTTTGTTATTGCATTAACAGCAGCCCAGTGTTGAAATGAGCAGAATAGCTTGAGCTTTGGCAGTTTTGACAGAATATAAGATGCTTTTTTTTAAAAACATTTTGGGATCAGTTTGTTGTTTCTATATTATTGTTGCTTTGATGAAATCTTCTTGATACATATTTGGATGCTTTTTTTTGTCCTCATCTAGAGATCTAGAGTAACCGCCGTAGTTCAGAGACCGAGTTCAGGTTGTTCAGGCTCATCAGAGAGACAGAAAGTCACAATGATTGTTCCATTTTCACCGTTATCGTCTTTAAATCATCATTTGTTATTTTCAGGGCGTCGTTAAGAGGTCAAGTTTTAATACAAAGTTGACATTAAATGAGTGATATATTAAAGGAATAGTTTGTCATTCGGCGAGAGTCAGATGTTCAGATTGATAACGCTCTCATGTCTGAACAGTAAATATGAAACTGGTTAGCTTAGCTTAGCACAAACACTGGAAACAGGTAATTCCATTAAAGGAATACTTGAATGAGTCTGTACACTAAATATGGAGCTACAGCCAGACGACATTTAGCTTAGCTTAGCACAAAGATGGGGTTAGGGTTAGGGTTACAGGGTTAGGGTTAGGTTTGGGTTAGGATTACAGGGTTAGGGTTAGGGTTAGGGTTACATGGTTAAGGTTGGGTTAGGGTGACAGGGTTAGGGTTAGGTCTGGGTTAGGGTTACAGGGTTAGGGGTTGGGTTAGGGTTACAGGGTTAGGTTTGGGTTAGGGTGACAGGGTTAGGGTTAGGTCTGGGTTAGGGTTACAGGGTTAGGGTTTGGGTTAGGGTTACAGGGTTAGGTTTGGGTTAGGGTGACATGGTTAGGGTTAGGGTTACAGGGTTAGGGTCAGGGTTAGGGTTAGGGTTACAGGGTTAGGTTTAGGGTTAGGTTTGGGTTAGGGTGACAGGGTTAGGGTTAGGGTTACAGGGTTATGGTTAGGTTTGGGTTAGGGTTACAGGGTTAGGGTTAGGGTTAGGGTTACAGGGTTAGGGTTAGGTTAGGGTTAGGGTTAGGTTTGGGTTAGGGTTAGGGTTAGGGTTAGGGGTTTAAACAGCGAGACTAGCTTTGTCCGAAGTGAAGTAATCTTCCTACCAGAACCTCTAAAGCTCATTAACACGTTGCATCTTCCTTGAGACTTTCTTGACTTGCGAAATTATCTTTAAAATGTACAAACATCATCTGTGTGATTCATGGAGCAATTCAAACAGGACCAAAAAAATATGTGTCTCTCTCCGTTGACTACAGTTTATGTTTTTTTCTGAAATAAGGTCCCATGGTGGTCCACCGGAAGGGGCGGGACTTCCCCTCTCTTTGGTCCTGTGACTCCTGGGACATGTTGACCTGTGTTGCAAAAGAATTTCTTCCCGTCTGAAGCACACAAACACGCCTCCCGGCCGTGGACAAGTTGTGATTATTGTCTCACTTTGCTGCTGCTTGGTGTGTTTCCAACATTATAGCGCACTAGTGCAGTGCTAGTTCATGGCGTGCCCGTTTGGAGCGAGCCGATTGCTTGGCTCCTAGTAGCCTCGTGGTATTGCTGCTTGCAGCGTTGTCGGGGGCTCCTGCCCGTGTCGGAGCGCGTGGCCAATTGCTTGGCGCCAAGGACGTGCTGCTGGCAGCGCTGTCAAACACCGCTCATCGCTAGATGACTCCAGGAAGTGAAGAGGAGTTCGGTTGTAACTAGGGATGCACCGATACCACTTTTTTTTCAGACCGAGTACAACTACAAGTACTCACATTTGGGTACTCTCCGATACCGAGTACCGATACAAGTACTTCTCTGTGCCAAAAGACCCTTGTTAACAGCCAGCTGGAGGGTGTGAGCGACACACGGCAGGCTGGGGAGTCCCGCATACTCTAGGTCGGCTTGGAAAGGCTCGGGAAGAGGACCCGAAAGATGGTGACGAGAGGTTAACGTCACACTGCCGTAAAGTGGCATCGGTGCCGTTGTATCGGAGCCGTTTTGCGAGTACAAGTACATGAGCACAGTATCGGACCCGATACCCGATACCAGTATCGGGTATCGGTGCATCCCTAGTTGTAACGTTAGTCTATAAAGCATCCAGCAGCAAGAGTGAACTGCGGACCCCTGAAGCCCCTCCCCCGCTGCTGCAGAAAGCCAAGCCTCCAGGAAGAGCGCAGGTCGTTGATGCCAATGTTCTTAGTGGCCAAACGGCGGTACTACAACTTCTGTGTCCGTCACGTGATGCCATCGGGCCCAAAAATACTTTTTCCCACAGACTTACATTGGGAAAGAGACGTCTGTAACTCAGAGGATAATTTATTTTGAGGTGAATCAACTTTAAATAAGTTGTAATGCGCCATTGAGACACTCAAAGGAATGAACGGGAGCCTCCAACGCTGTATCCAGTTCTCTTTACACGTCCATGCACAAAGCACTGGTCGCTTGTTTACTCAAAGTTTATTAATATTGAACATGTCATATGTCCAAATTGGATCAAATTGGACAAATCACTCCTTTTGGTCCACAGCAATATGACCGCCAAGTGTGAAGTAGATCAGATGAGCGATTCTCGAGATATGAGAAGGACACACAGACACAGATTCCTCGCTTTATAGTTAGAAGTAGAGTAGAGATGCCGATGTTAGTGTTAAACTAACTAGTTCTCAGTTTGTGTCGACTTTACACTCAAAATTAGATTACAAAAAAACACAACTAACAAGAGTTAGTGTTAGTTGTTAATTAGTGAGCTTTAGAGGTGCTTGAAGGAAGATGTATTAACCTTTGGACAGAGCCAGGCTAGCTGTTTCCCTCTGTTTCCAGTCTTTATGCTAAGCTAAGCTAACAGTCTCCTGGCTCTAGCTTCATATTTATCAGAGAGTGGTTTTAATCTTCTCATCTAAGTCCATCTTGTATCATGATCCTGGGATCGCTGCATGCATCCGCTCCCTCAGAGTCCGTCCTACAGTCTCCACTCTTTGAGCCTGTCGTCTGTTCGGGTTCAACTATGAATGTGATCATGTGACTTTATGCCTTCTGCGTGGCCGCCTCTATTTAAGACGTTTATGGAGCGCAACCAGTCATATTGTATTATTACAGCGAAGTGACTTTTAGGTACCGGCTGTTCTTTAAATGCAAATATCTGAAGCAATAAATAACGCTCATGTAATGAATGACTTCTGTTTATGGTAATAATATCTGATCACGTTCATTCTGTTGATGTCTTTTTACCCAGATTTGATCTTTTTCTAGATATGGCTATATTCTCTGATTAATTTAAGCTCTGCCGCTATGGAGGACGGAACATGTCAAAATCAATAATAAATAAATAAATGACTCGATAAATAATTAAATATGTCATTAAATATAGAAAAATAGTATTAAATATAAATAAATGATTTGATAAAATGTGATATAAATTGATTTCTGTTTTAATTTGCTTCTTTATTTATTTACCTTTGTATTCATTTCCTTATCTATTTATTTATTCCTTTGTTTTTATTTTCCCTTTTATTTATTTTTGTTTTTATTTGTATTATTTTTTTAATTAATTAATTAATTAATAATATTATTTTTGCTACATTTGTTGACATATTTATTTATTTATTTATATATTTATTTTATATTTTGGCAGGTTCCGTCCTCTGTTTAATTTTTCTTTTTAATTGTTTATGTATTTATTTGTATTCATTTTTTAATTGATTTATTTATTTTTAATATTATTTTTGTTACATTTCATGACATATTTATTTATTTATTTATTTTTGGCAATTTTGGCAGGTTCCGCCTCCATGCACCCCTCCCTCTTTGAAAGCACAGTGCTGTCTGACCCGGTTTTATTACTTTTTAATTATTTATTATTATTTTATTATATTAAATTATTTGTAATATTATTTTGCTACATTTAATGACAAATATTTATTTATTTATTTATTTGTTTACTTAATCTTCTGTTTAATTTTCCCTTTAATTTATTCATATATATATTTGTATTAATTTCTTAATTAATTAATACATTTTTAATATTATTTTTGCAACATTTAATGACATATTTATTTATTTATCGAGCCATTTATGTATTTATTTTTTTTTGGCAGGTTTCGTCCTCCATACACCCTCCCTCTTTGAAAGCACAGTGCTGTCTGACCAGGTTTATTTATTGATTGATTGATTTTTGTAAAATACTTGTGCAGATGACCGATGTCGGGGTCTGGACCACAATGAAAACCTGAACTTTGTTTTCCTTCTTAATTGTTTTGCATACCTGATTCCAATAAAGCTTCACTGACTCCATCAGTCTCCTGTTGTCGGGCTGAGAGCTTCCAGATATATATATATATATGTATATATATATATATAATAGAGTATGACGCAGTAGACGGTGTATTAATGTACATATTGAGATCTATTTCCCTGGTGGACGTGATAAAACGCTGCTCTAATCTGTCCTGATGGAACAACGGTCCTCACGTGCTGCTCTGCCTTCATTACAGCCGCCTCCAGAGATCATGCTGGTTGACTCGTAAATCCATCTTGGGGGTCTCTAGTCTGTGGCGGCAACATCTGGCTCACATCTGTTTGTCGAGGATTTAGCTCCATTTAAGTTGCTTTTTCCATTCAGCCGGTCAGTATACTCTACTCTACACTACTCTACTCTACACTACACTACTCTACTCTACACTACTCTACTCTACACTACTCTACTCTACACTACTCTACTCTACACTACACTACTCTACTCTACACTACTCTACTCTACACTACTCTACTCTACGCTACTCTACTCTACTCTACTCTACTCTACTCTACTCTACTCTACACTACTCTACTCTACACTACACTACTCTACCCTACTCTACTCTACTCTACACTACTCTACACTACTCTACTCTACACTACTCTACTCTACTCTACACTACACTACTCTACTCTACTCTACACTACTTTACCCTACACTACTCTACACTACTCTACTCTACTCTACCCTACACTACTCTACTCTACACTACTCTACTCTACTCTACACTACTCTACTCTACTCTACCCTACACTACTCTACTCTACACTACTCTACTCTACTCTACTCTTCTCTACTCTACTCTACTCTACCCTACACTACTCTACTCTACACTACTCTACTCTACTCTACACTACTCTACTCTACTCTACACTACTCTACACTACTCTACTCTACTCTACCCTACACTACTCTACTCTACACTACTCTACTCTACTCTACACTACTCTACTCTACTCTACCCTACACTACTCTACTCTACACTACTCTACTCTGCTCTACTCTGCTCTACTCTACTCTACTCTTCTCTACACTACTCTACTCTACACTACTCTACTCTACTCTACTCTACTCTACTCTACACTACTCTACTCTACTCTACTCTACTCTACACTACTCTACTCTACACTACACTACTCTACTCTACTCTACTCTACTCTACACTACTCTACACTACTCTACTCTACACTACTCTACTCTACTCTACACTACACTACTCTACTCTACTCTACACTACTTTACCCTACACTACTCTACTCTACTCTACACTACTCTACTCTACTCTACCCTACACTACTCTACTCTACACTGCTCTACTCTACTCTACACTACTCTACACTACTCTGCTCTACTCTACTCTACTCTACTCTACACTACACTACTCTACACTACTCTACACTACTCTACTCTACACTACTCTACTCTACACTACTCTACTCTGCTCTACTCTGCTCTACTCTACTCTACTCTACACTACTCTACTCTACTCTACACTGCTCTACTCTACTCTACTCTACACTACTCTACTCTACACTACTCTACACTACACTACTCTACACTACTCTACTCTACACTACTCTACTCTACTCTACTCTACTCTGCTCTGCTCTACTCTACTCTACTCTTCTCTACACTACTCTACTCTACACTACTCTACTCTACTCTACTCTACTCTACTCTACTCTACTCTACTCTACACTACTCTACTCTACACTACTCTACTCTACTCTGCTCTACTCTACTCTACTCTACTCTTCTCTACACTACTCTACTCTACTCTACTCTTCTCTACACTACTCTACACTACTCTACACTACTCTACTCTACTCTACTCTACTCTACACTACTCTACTCTACACTACTCTACTCTACACTACTCTACTCTACACTACTCTACTCTACTCTACTCTACACTACTCTACTCTGCTCTACTCTACTCTACTCTTCTCTACACTACTCTACACTACTCTACTCTACACTACTCTGCTCTGCTCTACTCTACTCTACTCTACTCTACTCTACTCTACTCTACTCTACACTACTCTACTCTACTCTGCTCTACTCTACTCTACTCTTCTCTACACTACTCTACACTACTCTACTCTACACTACTCTGCTCTGCTCTACTCTACTCTACTCTACTCTACTCTACTCTACTCTACTCTACTCTACTCTACTCTACTCTACTCTACTCTACACTACTCTGCTCTGCTCTACTCTACTCTACTCTACTCTACTCTACTCTACTCTACTTTACTCTGCTCTACTCTACTCTACTCTATACTACTCTACTCTACTCTACACTACACTACTCTACTCTACCTCTACTCTGCTCTGCTCTACTCTACTCTACACTACTCTACTCTACTCTACTCTACTCTTCTCTACACTACTCTACACTACTCTACTCTACACTACTCTACTCTACACTACTCTACTCTACTCTACTCTACTCTACTCTACTCTACACTACTCTACAGATACAGATACAGATACAGATACAGATACAGATACAGATACAGAGAGCTTTATTTATCCCCGAAGGGCAATTCAGTTTCTGCAGTCCACCGAAACATATACACACATTCATACTGCACAATCATCATTGACAGAGGGAACACAGTAGGTGGCATATGGGTAGGTGCAGAACAATAAAAGTACAAGATTAAAAATTAAAAATCTTCGCAATAAAAACAATGAATACAAGAATAAAAACGAGACGAGATAAAAGAATAACGGAATAAATAAATAATTAGAATAGAATAAAGTGCCAAGAGTATTTGCACATCGCAAATTGTATTCCAAGAATGTACCTAATGCAAACACAGACAACCGTTATGTGGTTAGTGCAAAATAATTGTACATTCAAAGTAAATAAAACATTTTTTGTTGTCGTTCATTCATGATAGTTACTCTGCGTTCAGCAGTGTAATGGCAGAAGGAATGAATGACTTGGAGTAGCGGTTTGTCTTTCTGTGAGGCGGCAGATAGCGCCGTCCTGAAGGCAGTAGTGTGAACTCACTAGACAGGATTTGGTTGTGATTAATAATGTTTTTGGCCTTCTGGAGGACACGTTTCTCCCAGAGAGAGTTTAAGTTGCTCTGCTGGGCTCCGATGATTTTGGAGCAGACTTTCACAATGTTATTTAGGCAATTCCTGTCCTTCATAGACAAACCGTTAAACCAGCAAATAAATGAAAAGGTTAAAAGGCTCTCAATATATGACAAGTAGACAGTGCACAGGATAGATCTACTCACACCAAAGGAGTTGATTTTCCGCAGCAAATGAATTCTCTACACTACTCTACACTACTCTACACTACTCTACTCTACACTACTCTACTCTACACTACTCTACTCTACTCTACTCTACTCTACTCTACACTACTTTACACTACTCTACTCTACTCTACTCTACACTACTCTACACTACTCTGCTCTACACTACTCTGCTCTGCTCTACTCTACTCTACTCTACTCTACACTACTTTACACTACTCTACTCTACTCTACTCTACACTACTCTACACTACTCTGCTCTACACTACTCTGCTCTACACTACTCTGCTCTACACTACTCTGCTCTACACTACTCTACTCTACTCTACGCTACTCTACTCTACACTACTCTACTCTGCTCTACACTACTCTACTCTACTCTACGCTACTCTACTCTACACTACTCTACTCTGCTCTACACTACTCTACTCTACTCTACGCTACTCTACTCTACACTACTCTACTCTACTCTACTCTACACTACTCTACTCTACACTACTCTGCTCTACACTACTCTACTCTACTCTACGCTACTCTACTCTACACTACTCTACTCTGCTCTACGCTACTCTACTCTACTCTACACTACTCTACTCTACACTACTCTACTCTACTCTACGCTACTCTACTCTACACTACTCTACTCTACTCTACGCTACTCTACTCTACACTACTCTACTCTACTCTACGCTACTCTACTCTACTCTACGCTACTCTACTCTACACTACTCTACTCTACTCTACGCTACTCTACTCTACTCTACACTACTCTACTCTACACTACTCTACACTACTCTACACTACTCTACTCTACACTACTCTACTCTACACTACTCTACTCTACTCTACTCTACTCTACACTACTCTGCTCTGCTCTACTCTACTCTACTCTACTCTACACTACTTTACACTACTCTACTCTACTCTACTCTACACTACTCTACACTACTCTGCTCTACACTACTCTGCTCTGCTCTACTCTACTCTACTCTACTCTACACTACTTTACACTACTCTACTCTACTCTACTCTACACTACTCTACACTACTCTGCTCTACACTACTCTGCTCTACACTACTCTGCTCTACACTACTCTGCTCTACACTACTCTACTCTACTCTACGCTACTCTACTCTACACTACTCTACTCTGCTCTACACTACTCTACTCTACTCTACGCTACTCTACTCTACACTACTCTACTCTGCTCTACACTACTCTACTCTACTCTACGCTACTCTACTCTACACTACTCTACTCTACTCTACTCTACACTACTCTACTCTACACTACTCTGCTCTACACTACTCTACTCTACTCTACGCTACTCTACTCTACACTACTCTACTCTGCTCTACGCTACTCTACTCTACTCTACACTACTCTGCTCTACACTACTCTACTCTACTCTACGCTACTCTACTCTACACTACTCTACTCTGCTCTACGCTACTCTACTCTACTCTACACTACTCTACTCTACACTACTCTACTCTACTCTACGCTACTCTACTCTACACTACTCTACTCTACTCTACGCTACTCTACTCTACACTACTCTACTCTACTCTACGCTACTCTACTCTACTCTACACTACTCTACTCTACACTACTCTACTCTACTCTACGCTACTCTACTCTACACCACTCTACTCTACTCTACGCTACTCTACTCTACTCTACTCTACTCTACTCTACACTACTCTGCTCTACACTACTCTACTCTACTCTACGCTACTCTACTCTACTCTGCTCTACACTACTCTACTCTACTCTACGCTACTCTACTCTACACTACTCTGCTCTACACTACTCTACTCTACTCTACGCTACTCTACTCTACTCTGCTCTACACTACTCTACTCTACTCTACGCTACTCTACTCTACACTACTCTGCTCTACACTACTCTACTCTGCTCTACTCTACTCTACTCTACTTTACTCTACTCTTGTTTTTTTGCCGTCACCATCTTGGTTCTTTGGCTTTCGCCATCTAGGTTTTTGGCCGTTTGGCCGTGAGAACACGCTGTGAAAGGGTTAAAGTTGTAAGACGAAAACACGGACAACTCCCAGACCGGACAACGCCGTGGTAGCGACCTGTCAATCAGCAGGTAGCCCCGCCCTAAAGCATCCCCTGCTTTATGGTCTATCTGACTCTAAATGGGACCATCATTTACTAAATCAACATCATGCTGTATTGAAGAAGACTTGAACCATAAACTCATGTTTACGATGTTTACTGAGGTTGACCTCTGGTGAAAACCAGTCAGTAAGTTGATTGGTGTTTCTAATGCAGTGCTTAATGTGTGTTACTGTTATTGGTCCTACTCCGGTGACAGGTAGCCAATCAGATCGCTGTATACAGGCTGCAGGGTGTTAACAGCGTGTATAGCTGGTTCTAATATAAGGCTCTATTCATTACGAGTACTATCTATGACACGTCTGAGGAATGGCTGAGTCACACACACACACACACACACTGCAGCTCCTTCATCAGCATATAAATATGTGGAGCTCATGAATGGAGCTGATTTGATTTGTGGATGCTGAGTCGGCGTTTCCTGCTGCTTCTACTCAGAGAGAACAGACCTGCTGACGTCCAACGGCACGCAGTCACATCATATATTTATTATCTGTAACTGACCTCATATTACCATCAACAACATACTGAACAAGGACCAAACATCTGTGTTTATAGCACCACTGCCTTTAAGAAACATCAAATCACATTCTGTATATTCAGTTTATCCCTACAAGAAAGTGTACACAATACTACACAAGTGAATTACACCTCTTCTATATCTAAATCATCAGGTCACCTTGATTCTAGCCCTGCATGCAGGTAATAAACGCCTTTTTAAATTAATGTAGTACTTTTAAAGCAGAGTAACGATGTGTCAGATGAAGGATGAAAACACACATTTAACAGCAAAGTAAATCAAATATATCAAATATAAATATAAATTAAATAAATATAATAAAAATAAATAATAAATAATAAATAATAAATAATAAATAATAAATAATAAATAAATATAAAATATAAATAAATATAAAAAAATATAAAATATAAATAAAGACAAACATCATAAACAAGAAAGGACATTAGACCCAAAACGAGTCGATAAAAAAGAGTTTAAAGACATTTTAATGCACAAAACCTAAAACCAGCAGATGCTTTAATTATAAAAAGGCTTTAAAAGAAAAGTGAACATTGTCTTTGTGACGTTGAATCAAATCAACACAATATGGTGTTTTCTTCCAGGTCGATGCTCTCTGTGAGGATCGTTACAGTAATGTGTATTTCATATCATATATCCAACAACTACACAAAGTGTCACAGTCAATTATTGATCATTTGGTGTTCAGATCTGAACTCATACAAGATTCAAGAGTTTTATCTGTCACGTACTCATACAGGATGTGCAGTGAAATGTAAATCATACTCTAGTTCATAGAGACGCCTTTTGAGAGGTCAGTCAGGAGGAAACTTTTAGTCCGCTGGAAAAAAAAAGCTTGCTATTTACAGTATTTTTTAATAGTTTTATTTCAGTTTTTGCAACATTTAATCTAATCATAGCATTATTATAACATCTCATTTTGGTGCCAAAAAAAAATATTATTAAATATAAATAAATGATTTGATAAAATGTGACATAAATTGATTTCTGTTTTAATTTGCTTCTTTATTTATTTACCTTTGTATTAATTTCCTTATCTATTTATTTATTCCTCTGTTTAATTTTCCCTTTTATTTATTTATGTTTTTATTTGTATTATTTTTTAATTAATTAATTAATTTATAATATTATTTTTACTACATTTGAGGACATATTTATTTATTTATATATATATTTATTTTGTATTTTGGCTGGTTCCGTCCTCTCTTTAATTTTCTTTTTTATTTGTTTATGTATTTATTTGTATTCATTTCATGCTGCTGCTTCTCTCCTCTATAGAACAAATACTCAGAGGTGGAAAGTAACTAAGTTCATTAAATACTGTACTTCAGTTCAATTTTGAGGTACTTGTTCTGCTCCTTCCTACTTCACTACATCTCAGAGGAAATATTGTACTTTTTACTCCACTACATTTTATTTACTTTCCAGATTACGATGATTGATACAAAATATAATCAGCAAATAAACTGTGATATTATAATATCAATCTTTATTGAGTACTTTCACTTTTGAACCTTTAAGTCTACAATGATGCTCATACTTTTACTTTTATTTCTATTTTTACTATTTTAGAGCCGTCTCTCTTGTCTCTATATCGTGCACGCTCTGTTTGTATCTACATATTTTATATTTTTATTTTTTATTTTCTTTGCTTTCATCGTTGATTGCATTTTCAATATTGCTTTTATTCCTAATGATGTCTGTGTTTTAACTATTGCCTGCCCGGGGACTACAGATGAAGCTCTTAGTTTTAAATATGATCTCTCCCTGTCAAATAAAGTCATATATTAAACTAAACTTTTACCAAGAAAGTAGAAAGAGTTCTTCTTCCTCCACTGTTAAACAGCTCTGTGTGTGTTTCTGTAGTGAACCAGCAGAGGGCGACAGCAGGCAGCAGAGGACCACACTGTCTGTTTACCAGTATATATACAGAGTGTTTAACAGCATATATACAGCACTACTATATAGTACATTACTACTATATAGTATATACAGTCAGTATGAAGCTGTGAGTCCTGGTCCTCCTCCAGGGAAAGGTTTCCATTTTCATCAGGTTGAAAGAGAATCTGTTATTAGTCTCACTTTAACGCTGAGAAGAAGACGTGATTCTCATTATTTGGAGCCGTCAGAACCTGAATGTATATTAATAATAATAATAATAATAATGGAATGGGACACTGTGAGCGATCTGACTGTCATCAGGGGATTCTTTATCTCAGCGGTTCATTTCTACCCTTCAACAGGAAAAAACACCAGAGGGACAAATTATTGTTGTTCTTTCTGTTCTCGATGATGATGATGATGATGATGATGATGATGAGCATGTGGTCATTTGTGTTATTTCTGTTTCTGTCTCTAAACAACAGCTTTTATTTAAAGAGGAACTCCACATGAGGTTCAGTTTACCAGCTCTGGAGAGAGAAAACAAATAACCCTGATGATGTCATAGTGATGTCATCGGGGTTATATTGGCATGCATTAGGCTCGTTGGAGATCGCAGCGCAACGCATGGCGGTTAGATTTGTGTCCGACTTCATGCTCTGACGATAACCTCACGATAGCCAGGCGAACGCAGTTTTTAGAGCCAGCTGCTCTCTACCGACTGCAGGACCCAGGGGCATGATGGGAAACGGATGGCAGTGGCCTGATCGAAGAGCTGATTGGCTCTTAGTTTAACAACAAACGTCCGAATTCTCTGTGTAATTGTAATATTTAACACTAGATGTAGGATATTAGTAATAATAATAATAATAATAATAATAATAATGATAATGATAATAATAATAATAATGAAGGTTATTTCTATACCACTTATCAACAAGCTTTAAAAGACAGACATATAATAAAGGATAGAATCCAACGCCAGATAAACGCACATTTCCACATATATTTATATAAACTAATATAAATAAATCTGAACATGGTGTGAAAACTACAAGTAGCCTACAGATCAGATCAGATCAGATCAGATCAGATCAGATCTAACAGGAAGTAACTGTCTCTGTGACTTTCCAGGTGAAGCGCAGTTCATCTCCAACGAGCCTGTTATATATATATATAGTGGAGGTGGAAAGTCTGAAAGAAAGTGGGGATTTAGGATGCAGGCGCTATCCAGTTGCATTATGGGAAATGCAGGTTTCCGTGTTTTTGCAGCTGATGTCTGAATGTCAGGACATCTCCACGTCTTCTGCACAGATCTGGACTTTTATTTCATTTATATGTCTCTCGTTAGTTCAGCAACGTGATGAAAGAGTGAAACGAAATCACCGGAGTTCCCCTTTAACTGTTAAATCTGTCTGTGCACACTACATCTACTGTAACCACAGAGACAGACTATAGAAACACAGCACGACGTACAACCACTAACTCTGCTACAGGTGCTTTTATTCTCCATCAGGCTGCAGGCAGCTCTAACGGAGGATGTATAACAAACTAAACCAGCTTTGTTCCAGCAGAATCACTCAGATGAACAAGTCAGAGCAACATTGCACAGATGATATAGAAGAAACATTTATTTATTTATTTATTTAATTTATTTAATTTATTTATTTTATTTATTTTATTTATTTTATTTATTTTATTTATTTATTTATTATATCTATTCTATTTTAGTGGTTTTAGTGGAGTCTGTGTTGTTTGTCAAATGCGTGTCAACATGGATGCTTCCTCTATACCAGTGGTTCTCAACCAGTGGTCTGGGGACCTCCCAGGGTCCTTGAGGGAGCTCCAGCGGGTCCCCAGAAACATGGTGAATAGTCTATTTTCACTATTTAACTCTAGAAGTGAGTCCAATGAGAATAAAGAGTCAAAAGAGTCCAGTCACAAAGTCTGATTTTATTTTTATTTGGCTCAGATCAACAGATCACAGATCAACAGAGCTCAGATCAATAGATCTCAGATCAACAGATCTCAGATCAGTAGATCTCAGATCACCGATCAATAGATCTCAGATCAACAGATCACAGATCAACAGATCTCAGATCAAAGATCAACAGAGCACAGATCAACAGATCTCAGATCAATAGATCACAGATCAACAGATCTCAGATCAATAGATCATAGATCAACAGATCTCAGATCTCAGATCACAGGTCAACAGATCACAGATCATAGATCTCAGATCATAGATCTCAGATCAACAGATCACAGATCAACAGATCAAAGATCAAAGATCAAAGATCAACAGATCACAGATCAACAGATCTCAGATCAATAGATCATAGATCAACAGATCTCAGATCTCAGATCACAGGTCAACAGATCACAGATCATAGATCTCAGATCAACAGATCTCAGATCAGTAGATCTCAGATCACCGATCAATAGATCTCAGATCAACAGATCACAGATCAACAGATCTCAGATCAGTAGATCTCAGATCACCGATCAATAGATCTCAGATCAACAGATCACAGATCAACAGATCTCAGATCAAAGATCAACAGATCACAGATCTCTCAGATCAGTAGGAGGTGATAAAGTGTAATAAAGAGTATAGATATGATACTGTTGGTGTAACAGTTAACTGATGGAGGTGTGGAGGAGTCCCCGGTACCGGGGACTGACGCACACTGACCGGAGAGCAGCTCCTGATGGATTCTGGGATTGCAGGAGGAGGATGCGCTCAGAGCGCGCGCACCTGCGTGAGATCAGCAGCAGTCTGCAGCCTCCCCTAAAGACAGTCTGCAGCCTTCCCTGTAGAGCAGTAGAGAGGAGCTGCTGAGCACCGGAGGACCGGAGGAGTTTATCACTGAACCTGAGATCTACCTGCTGGATTATCACTCACTATGAGCAGCTGTTCTCTCTGAGCCACCGAGCCGAGCCGAGCCGGACCGAGCCGTGTCTACCTGTTGAGGACCATGTCCTCCAGACCTCTGGTCCATGTCCTCCTGCTCCTGTCTGTCCTGTCTGTCCTCCTCACCTGGTGAGTGTTGTGATGCGTTCAGGGTGGATCAAACTTCCCTGTGAGTTTGTGACATTAAACAGTTGTTCCTCTGCAGCTGCGGATCCATGGAGTTCTCTGAGGAAGAGGAGGAGGAGGAAGACTCCGAGGAGGAGACAGTCAACCAGATGTTGTCTCCGAGATCTTACCAGAGCGACGCCACGGAAATACTCAACAACCTGCTGAAGGAGTACGACAAGAAGCTGAGACCAGATATAGGAGGTAACTCATCTCTCTGATCAATGCTGCTTATTGATCACAACTGATCAGCTGTCAACCTGCAGGATCAGTTAGTGTGATCTGATGTTACAGTCTGTAGAGTTAAATATCTGAAACTCTTTATAAAATGTGTCACAGGACATTTGCAAACTCATGCATATGAATGTGTCTCCTATATAGCAGCAGCTGCTTCACTATAAGTCTGGTTCTGATGCTCTGCAAGGTCAGCTGCTCCTCTCTGCTCTGTGCATGTTACCTGTGAGCTTATCAGCTGATGACATCATTGTGTTTATAGTAATGTGGTGGTGATGACTGGTCTGATTCCAGTAAAGAAGTCACAGTTTGGATGTCTAGAACATTCTGCAAGATGTTGTTGGAACCAGCATCTGTAGTCAAAACCTCCATCAGAGAACAGCTGAGGATGTGAACTGTTTATTGATCATCTTTAACTAGTGCTGTCAATCGATTAAAATATTTAATTGTGATTAATCACAGATTATTTTATCTGTTCTAAATGAACCTTAAAGGGAGATTTGTCAAGTATTTAATCCTCTTATCAACATGGGAGTGGACAAATATGCCGCTTTATGTAAATGTATGTATATATTTATTATTGTAAATCAATTAACACTAAACAATGACAGATATTGATCCAGAAACCCTCACAGGTACTGCATTTAGCATAAAGATTTAGCAAGTCCAAAAAAAAAGTTTTAAAAAAAGAAAGTCAGAAAAAAAGTCGAAAAATTTCGTAAAAAAATTGTAAAAACGTTTTTTAAAAAGTCAGAAAAATGTCCGACAAATATCAACAATTTTTTTTTTTCTAATGTCCGAAAAAGTTAAAAAAATGTCTGCTCGAAAATATGCTCAGATAATAACAAGGCAAACTGCAGCCCAACAGGCAACAACAGCTGTCAGTGTGTCAGTGTGCTGACTTCACTATGACTTGCCCCAAACTGCATGTGATGATCATAAAGTGGGCATGTCTGTAAAGGGGAGACTCGTGGGTACCCATAGAACCCATTTACATTCACTGATCTGGAGGTCAGAGGTCAAGGGACCCCTTTGAACATGGACATGACAGTTTGGAGCGTTATTTAACCTCCTTCATGACCAGCTAGTCTGACATGATTGGTACCGATGGATTCATCAGGTTCTCTATTTTCATATGATACCATTATCAGACTATTCTTCTGCTGTTCTTTCAGACATTTTCCAGACTTTTTTTTTTACTTTTTTTGAGACATTCTTGGACATTTATTGGAGATTTTTTTTACTTTTTTGGACATTTTTTGGACATTTTTTCAGACTTTTTTCAGACTTTTTTCAGACATTTGGGGACTTTTTTCCGGACAATTTTTGGACATTTATCAGAGATTTTTCCAGACTTATTATTGGAACGTTTTCAGACATTTGTTCGTACGAAAACCCCTCACACATTCACATATCTCGAGGTCAGAGGTCAAGGGACCCCTTTGAAAATGGACATGACAGTTTTTCCTCTCCAACATTTAGCGTAGGGTTCGAGTGTTATTTAACCTCCTCCATGACAACTTTGCGACTGAGCCGCTACAACCTTAAAATCACAAATTGCGTTAATGGGTTAACTTTAACAGCCCTAATTGTAATACTCTCCCAGGTCAGCTGCTTCTCTCTGCTCTATGCATGTTACCAGGGAAGTTATAAGGTGATGACATCATTGTGACATCATTATGCTTCCAGTAAAGAAGTCAGAGTCTGGATATCTAGAACATGTCCGACGCTGAGATGTTGTTGGAACCAGCATCTGTAGTCAGATCAGTAGGTTTCCTTAATAATGATAAATATTTACTGTCGTCATCATTTGTATTTACATTAGTTCTGTAATCCATTAAAATATTTAAACGTGATTAATCCATGATTGTCCATAGTTAATAACGATTAATCACAAATTACTCTACATCTTTTATCTGTTCAAAATGTACCTTAAAGGGAGATCTGATTGATACCACCACTACCTCCTGTGACCGCTGTTTGTGTCCCGTACATTAACTTTCACTTTGTCACGTTACAATCAACGTTCAGTTTCCTTTTCTCTTTATAATCATAATAGTTTTAATTTAAGCTCAACCATGTCGTTATTTTTCTAAACCTAACAAAGTTTGATTTCTAAAGTGACGCAGAGATGGGCGTGACAAAGCGGCGGTTTGTGACGAGTTGTGACGAGAACGTGTAAAAACAACTTGGCTGGTCGCCGTCGGTAACGCCACGACCAGTCGGTTTTATTGGAGCTGTCAAACGATTACAATATTTAAACACCATTAATCGCATGATTGTCCGTAGTTCAGTGGTGGACACACTACCCGCGTCGAGAGCGCGTGGCGGCTGCGTGGCGGCTGCGTGGCGTGTTGTTTTTTATTTCGGTGTCCATGTTAACAGGTTAGAGTGGACACACTGCCTGCATGAGACGCGCGTCTGATGCGCGTCTATTTTATAGAATAGAAGGCTCGCCTATTTTTCACGCGAGCCGCTCGCGTCTCAGCTGCGTGTCTCAGCAGCAACAGACAGTGAAGGTGATCTATTGACAGTATATGGACATCATATCAGCAAGATTACTACAGTTTTGTAGAACATGCAGTGACTTGGAGAGTTCCATGAATGATATAGTACGGAGTTTTAATTGTGGATTATTACTATTATTTACTAATTATCACACGTTTCTGAACCTTTCTCTGTCTAAAATAAATATAAATTATATTTATCATGAAGTTAAATGGCCATTAAAAGGCAAACTCTATGCAGAAAGAAAGGGCTGACAGCAGCAGCAGAAACACAGCCGACACGCTGCCAACACGCGTCTAGTGTGAACACCAGACTCCTGCATCACGCAGCCACCACGCGACGCAGCCGCCACGCGCTCCTGACGTTGGTAGTGTGCCCACCACTTTACAGGTTCAACCTCCGGAAGATCGATTGCGTTTATGAAAGAAAGTATAACTGAAGCTTTACTATGTAAAGTAATATATGTATATATATATATATAAACTAGTATTCAACCATTCATCATATATACGGGTCGTTTTTGACCCACATATTAGAAGTAATGATACAAATCTTTACTTCTGGGTTAAAAAAAAGAAAGAAAGATGTAAATAATGAATTCAATAGGGAGGATTGCAGAAACATCATACTTGGAATATCTGTCTAAAAAATATATAATTAAAAAAAAAAAAAGTCATAGTAAGGCAAAGAATGTTTTCATTGCAACATAATTCATTGTTTATTTCAGCGAGGATCAAATCAGCTGTTTGTTCCTGGCTGACCTCCATCTACAGAGGTCAAGATGGAACTCATCTGCATATCCTCATGAATATAAATTACATTTAGAGGTTGAAAAAGAATGAAAGGTTTATATTTATCATGTTGTGTATATATATACAATCTGAGAGGATGTGTTGTTGGTCACGTAGAGGCTCCGTTAACTGCTTCTGGTTCCTCTCTGAACGTCTCAGGATGCTCATCTCCTGCCATGTGGTTTATAATGAGTAATGAGAAAACGTCCAGCTGACCCTGTTGTGTTGCAGAGTGTTGACAGGAGGCTCCAGATGCTCCAGATGTGGTTCAACTTCAACTTGTGACCTCGCTGCTGATGCAGTTTGTCTCTGGCTTTAGTTGTGATGATCTTCATCATGTCTTGTTATAAATGCTGCTCTCACTGATGAAGACTCTCCTCTTCTCTTCATCTGACTGCTGCTTGTTTTTATCAAGAGGTCAGAATACACAGAGTAGACTTGATGTATCTTTAAAGCTGAAATATGTCCTCCTACTTCTCTGTGCACTATGTATCAGGGAGAGACACATGCCTGCGTCATCATCCTCACGGCTGAATATCGTTTCAACAAGACTCAGTCAAACCCAGTGTACTGTAGGTCTGCACCGTGTTCGCTCAGTCTGGGAATCTGTGTCTAAATTGTTCCACTTATAGTCTTTAGCATCTTGACTCTTGTGTACTACAGCTGTTACTATGGATGCGAGGCCAATAACCTCGACCTCTCCGACTCCAGTAAATAACCCCGACCTCTCCGACTCCGGTAAATAACCCCGACCTCTCCGACTCCGGTAAATAACCTCGACCTCTCCGACTCCGGTAAATAACCTCGACCTCTCCGACTCCGGTAAATAACCCCGACCTCTCCGACTCCGGTAAATAACCCCGACCTCTCCGACTCCGGTAAATAACCCCGACTTCTCTCCGACTCCAGTAAATAACCCCGACCTCTCGGACTCCGGTAAATAACCCCGACCTCTCGGACTCCGGTAAATAACCCCGACCTCTCCGACTGCAGTAAATAACCTCGACCTCACTCTGACTCCAGTAAATAACCCCGACCTCTCTCTGACTCCAGTAAATAACCCCGACCTCTCAGACTCCAGTAAATAACCCCGACCTCTCTCTGACTCCAGTAAATAACCCCGACCTCTCTCTGACTCCAGTAAATAACCCCGACCTCTCGGACTCCAGTAAATAACCCCGACCTCTCGGACTCCGGTAAATAACCCCGACTTCTCTCCGACTCCAGTAAATAACCCCGACCTCTCGGACTCCGGTAAATAACCCCGACCTCTCGGACTCCGGTAAATAACCCCGACCTCTCAGACTCCAGTAAATAACCCCGACCTCTCTCTGACTCCAGTAAATAACCCCGACCTCTCTCTGACTCCAGTAAATAACCCCGACCTCTCTCTGACTCCAGTAAATAACCCCGACCTCTCTCAGACTCCAGTAAATAACCCCGACCTCTCTCTGACTCCAGTAAATAACCCCGACCTCTCTCTGACTCCAGTAAATAACCCCGACCTCTCAGACTCCAGTAAATAACCCCGACCTCTCAGACTCCAGTAAATAACCCCGACCTCTCAGACTCCAGTAAATAACCCCGACCTCTCTCTGACTCCAGTAAATAACCCCAACCTCTCTCTGACTCCAGTAAATAACCCCGACCTCTCTCTGACTCCAGTAAATAACCCCGACCTCTCTCTGACTCCAGTAAATAACCCCGACCTCTCTCTGACTCCAGTAAATAACCCCGACCTCTCTCTGGCTCCAGTAAATAACCCCGACCTCTCTCTGACTCCAGTAAATAACCCCGACCTCTCTCTGACTCCACTAAATAACCCCGACCTCTCTCTGACTCCAGTAAATAACCCCGACCTCTCTCTGACTCCAGTAAATAACCCCGACCTCTCAGACTCCAGTAAATAACCCCGACCTCTCTCTGACTCCAGTAAATAACCCCGACCTCTCAGACTCCAGTAAATAACCCCGACCTCTCAGACTCCAGTAAATAACCCCGACCTCTCTCTGACTCCAGTAAATAACCCCGACCTCTCTCTGACTCCAGTAAATAACCCCGACCTCTCTCTGGCTCCAGTAAATAACCCCGACCTCTCTCTGACTCCAGTAAATAACCCCGACCTCTCTCTGACTCCAGTAAATAACCCCGACCTCTCTCTGACTCCAGTAAATAACCCCGACCTCTCTCTGACTCCAGTAAATAACCCCGACCTCTCGGACTCCAGTAAATAACCCCGACCTCTCTCTGACTCCAGTAAATAACCCCGACCTCTCTCTGACTCCAGTAAATAACCCCGACCTCTCAGACTCCAGTAAATAACCCCGACCTCTCTCTGACTCCAGTAAATAACCCCAACCTCTCTCTGACTCCAGTAAATAACCCCGACCTCTCTCTGACTCCAGTAAATAACCCCGACCTCTCTCAGACTCCAGTAAATAACCCCGACCTCTCTCTGACTCCAGTAAATAACCCCGACCTCTCTCTGACTCCAGTAAATAACCCCGACCTCTCTCTGACTCCAGTAAATAACCCCGACCTCTCTCAGACTCCAGTAAATAACCCCGACCTCTCTCTGACTCCAGTAAATAACCCCGACCTCTCTCAGACTCCAGTAAATAACCCCGACCTCTCTCAGACTCCAGTAAATAACCCCGACCTCTCTCTGACTCCAGTAAATAACCCCGACCTCTCTCTGACTCCAGTAAATAACCCCGACCTCTCTCTGGCTCCAGTAAATAACCCCGACCTCTCTCTGACTCCAGTAAATAACCCCGACCTCTCTCTGACTCCAGTAAATAACCCCGACCTCTCTCTGACTCCAGTAAATAACCCCGACCTCTCTCTGACTCCAGTAAATAACCCCGACCTCTCAGACTCCAGTAAATAACCCCGACCTCTCTCTGACTCCAGTAAATAACCCCAACCTCTCTCTGACTCCAGTAAATAACCCCGACCTCTCTCTGACTCCAGTAAATAACCCCGACCTCTCTCTGACTCCAGTAAATAACCCCGACCTCTCTCCGACTTCAGTAAATAACCCCGACCTCGCTCTGCTCTCTTATGTTATACATCTGGAGGTTTGTTCTTCCTCTTTCAGGTGCTTGTATTTCCCTCTGAATGCTCCATCCCCCTCCGTCTGTAGTAGAACACCAACATGAGTCAGTGTAATCAGGTAAAGATTTTACAACAACATGTAGTGACTTATGAGCCGTGTGCCGGCCGAGCGTTTATATAGATAGATCAGCGTCCTCCTCCTCCTCACAGAGAGGGAAATGTTCTGACCTGAAACAACAGAGATGTTTCAGCTGCACATTTACTATAAAACAAACCATTCACTTCATGCAAAGCTGCTGGTTTATCTCATTCTTTATGTGTGGACCGTTGGAGATGAGGGTGCACCATGAAGGACAACGTGAATACTGATAGTGAGCAGGTCGGCCTACAGGAAGAGAATAATCTATCAGAGAGAATACATTCTGAGTCATCTCTGAAGATATTATTCAGGGATTTTTTATTGGGCATCAACCTCACGTTTACGCACATATTCTCGAAAAAAATAAAATAGACTTGAAGCGTAGAACGCCCGATCACGTTGAGTCTATCTATCCATCTATCTATTCATCTACGTCTATATTTATGAAACAACAACACGGAGGCTCCGTAGTCTGAACCAGGACGGAGAACTTTATTACTCCTTTCAACCTGGACAAAGACAGCTCAGACCAGAGGTCGTGAACAGAGGTCGTGACCAGAGGTCGTGGCTAGAAGGTAACATGGAAACTGTGAAAACTTGCAAAAACTCTCGTGAGACTCGCTGCCCGACGATCGTGACCTTAAAGCTGCAGTGGGTAGAAATGGTGCAAATATGATTAAAAAAAGTTTTTCTTGTTTCTTGTTCTTGTTTTTATGAACACACTTTGACTGTAAAAGAAGAAAGAAGTGTACTAATGTTGCTCTGGTGCTCCGCCTCCTGAATATGCATCACCTCCTCCACCTTCAACCAGCTCTGGAGTCTGCAGCTACTTCCTGGGTGACAGATGATCGTCCGCGGTCCAGTTAGCCGGAGGGAGGTGATCTGTTCTGCTCTCTGAATATTTCAGTCACTGAGCTGCAGCTCAAAGAACGTACAGACGCCAAACAGGAACGGGCTGCGACTTCCCCACAGGTAGTGGTGTCATCGGGACTTCCTGCTGCTGGCT
>NC_133799.1:1286413-1411946 GCF_043250625.1 Sebastes fasciatus
GACACTGAGACACTGACACGGAGACACTGAGACACTGACACAGAGACACTGAGACACTGAGACACTGAGACACTGAGACACTGAGACACTGAGACACTGAGACACTGACACGGAGACATTGAGACACTGACACAGAGACACTGAGACACTGAGACACTGAGACACTGAGACACAGAGACACTGAGACACTGAGACACTGAGACGCTGAGACACTGAGACACTGACACGGAGACATTGAGACACTGACACAGAGACACTGAGACACTGACACGGAGACACTGAGACACTGACACAGAGACACTGAGACACTGAGACACTGAGACACTGAGATACAGACACAGAGACTGAGACGCAGAGACGCTGAGACACTGAGACACAGAGACACTGAGACACTGAGACACTGAGACACAGAGACACTGAGACACTGAGACACAGAGACACAGAGACGCAGAGACGCTGAGACACTGAGACACAGAGACACTGAGACACTGAGACACTGAGACACTGAGACACAGAGACACTGAGACACAGAGACACTGAGACACTGAGACACTGAGACACTGACACGGAGACACTGAGACACTGACACAGAGACACTGAGACACTGAGACGCAGAGACGCTGAGACACTGAGACACAGAGACACTGAGACACAGAGACGCTGAGACACTGAGACACAGAGACACTGAGACACTGACACGGAGACACTGAGACACTGACACAGAGACACTGAGACACTGAGACACTGAGATACGGACACAGAGACAGAGACACTGAGACACTGAGACACTGAGACACTGAGACACAGAGACAGAGACACTGAGACACAGAGACGCAGAGACGCTGAGACACTGAGACGCAGAGACGCTGAGACACTGAGACACAGAGACACTGAGACACTGAGACACAGAGACACTGAGACACTGAGACACTGAGACACTGAGACACAGAGACACTGAGACACTGAGACACTGAGACACTGAGACACTGAGACACAGAGACACTGAGACACTGAGACACTGAGACACTGAGACACTGTAGAAACCTCTTAAAATAACAGTAAAAAACGGCTTCACAGATCTGGATGTAATATCTGACTAAACCACTCCAGAGTCTTTTAGGATTCGTTCTCATTTGTTTAAATCTCGTTCTGTAAATCACAGAATGATCAGCAGCGTTTAACTCCGTATAATCAGAGGAGGAGACAGAGACGCAATTCAGACTCTCCTACGAGTCAGTTAACAGCTCACTGTCTAAACTGTCAGCTAATAATGTCCTGCAACACGAGAAACCACCACGAGACAGGAATCAGAGTAATGTAGTAGTTTTGCATCTCTTTTTTCATCTCTTTGTAGTTGTTTTGCATCTCTGTGTAGTTGTTTTGCATCTCTTTGTAGTTGTTTTGCATCTCTTTGTAGTTGTTTTGCATCTCTTTGCAGTTGTTTTGCATCTCTTTGTAGTTGTTTTGCATCTCTTTGTAGTTGTTTTGCATCTCTGTGTAGTTGTTTTGCATCTCTTTGTAGTCGTTTTGCATTTCTTTGTAGTCGTTTTGCATCTCTTCGTAGTTGTTTTGCATCTCTTTGTAGTCGTTTTGCATTTCTTTGTAGTCGTTTTGCATCTCTGTGTAGTTGTTTTGCATCTCTTTGTAGTCGTTTTGCATTTCTTTGTAGTCGTTTTGCATCTCTTTGTAGTTGTTTTGCATCTCTTTGTAGTTGTTTTGCATCTCTTTGTAGTTGTTTTGCATCTCTTTTTGGTCGTTTTGCTTCGCTTCGTAGTTGTTCGGCAGTGCTTTGTAAACGTTTTGCGTCTCTTTTTGGTTGTTTTGCATCTCTTTGTACATTTTTTGGGTCAGTTTTTGGTAGTTTTGCATCTCTTTTTGGTCGTTTTACATTTTATTTGCCCCTAACCTGTAGGGCCCCTAACCTGTAGGGCCTCTAACCTGTAGGGCCCCTAACCTGTAGGGCCTCTAACCTGTAGGGCCTCTAACCTGTAGGGCCCGTCACCTGTAGGGCCCCTAACCTGTAGGGCCTCTAACCTGTAGGGCCTCTAACCTGTAGGGCCCGTCACCTGTAGGGCCCCGTCACCTGTAGGGCCCCTGGTCTGTGCTCAGTAGGCCCGTTCAGTAATCCATCCATGAACACTCCTCTCCTCTCCTGAGCTGATCTTCTTATTCAGTTGGAGTGTATTCATATGCAGATATTTAATCTGATTAATAAAGATCAATAATAACTGTGATCTGAGAAGGTTTCATCAGGTCACTCCACCAAAAGTTCTGTGTTAATAATAAAGTCGGACATGATCAGAGTTTCACAGCAGTCGTTGTATAAAACACAGACAAAGAGAAGACGAAGACAGACGTTGGACAGATAAACTGGTTCATTACACGGTTTCTAAAAGAGAATATCACAGAGAAGCTTTAATCTAATTCAGATTACTAATCTATATACGTCATGATATAAAGGTGGATCGCTGCGTCAGCCTGTCTCCTCTGAATCAGACTCATACGTAACTCATTTACATCAGTTATTCATGTTGAGCAGGAAGTCGTGTGACGTTCATACGGAGCGATGAACAGGTAGAACGTGGAGGTCGACGGGAACACGAGGATGTTACTGAGATACACGGAGAGCGTTATCCATCTTCATCCACAGATTACATTTCAATTGATTCTCTTCTCAAGGTCCTCACCTTGTGTCTCTTTTAGATTAGATCCCACTTTCAAATCATAAATGCTCATTTAGACATCCGTCCGACGTCATGTCCAGCTGTACGGAGACATCCGTCCGACGTCATGTCCAGCTGGACGGAGACATCTGTCCGACGTCATGTCCAGCTGGACGGGAACGTCTAGATCTACACCCTCTAATCTAGAGAGGAAAGATCAGCAGACTGTCCACATTTCACTACATAAAGTATAATAATTCTACAGCTCGTGGCGATAATGATTAACAGCGAGGTGAAAGGAGACCTGATTGGACGTGAGTTCACCCTCAGATATCTCTATTAATCCCTCCGTAAATCAGAAAACACTGTCAACAGCCGTCAAACATCCAGTTTCTGCATGTTTTTGGAATAAAATGTATAAATCAGGTTATTAATGATATCTGAACAAACCCCTCCGGAAAAACCTCTGCAGCGCTAGATGTTTTGAGTTTCTTTGTAGTCAATTTGCATCTCTTTGTAGACATTTTGCCTCTCTTTGTAGTTGCTTTGCATCTCTGTGTAGTTGTTTTGCATCTCTGTGTAGTTGTTTTGCATCTCTGTGTAGTTGTTTTGCATCTCTGTGTAGTTGTTTTGCATCTCTGTGTAGTTGTTTTGCATCTCTGTGTAGTTGTTTTGCATCTCTGTGTAGTTGTTTTGCATCTCTGTGTAGTTGTTTTGCATCTCTGTGTAGTTGTTTTGCAAATAGATTGTTCAGAATACAGACAATTATTTTTTTGTATTACAAGTTTTCTATAATGTTATCTGAAAGAAGACGTGTTCTGGAAGCAAAATTATCCAAATCTCTAAATGGTCCCGTGCATGAAGAACGATGTTTTAGCCTGTTTTAGTGGTTCTCCTTTAAAGAACCAACAATATAAAGCCTTACTCTGCTATGCAGGAACACGGTTGTCTGTCCTTCATGTGAGTTGTCAAGACGTCGGCTGTCTGACGTTTACATGGTTTTAATGTCCTCTTCATTCATAATACTCTGCTGACTAATTATATAATGAATGAAGCTCTCAATCTGTAGTCCTGTCTACTTCTCTCTGATATTTCAGATTGATTATTCCAGATATTTAGAGCGTTTTACCGGCGTCTGGTAGTCGCTTTCAGTCCAACATGGTGGCAGCGTAGCTCTGCTGCTGGGCGCTGATGTTGACATGGAACAAACACTTTCACCTCTTAGTAATATACGTTCTTCGTCCTCTTCACGCAGTCCTCCATGTTTCTACACAACGGAAAAACCAAACACCGTCTCTATAGAGAGACTGTCACGCCTTAATCCAACACATCAGCAGTTTATAAAGAAGTCAACCTGCTAATAAATCACTGATTCTTCCTCTGAGTGTTAAACCTCTTCTCTCTTTCTTCTCCTGCTCATGAGCTTTTGCTCTTTTTTAATTTGTTGAGTTATCTTCTACCTTCAGGTTAGATCTGGGATTAACCACCACGGCGCTTCATCCTGGTCCAATCAGGGACAGAAGCTCCGCTGGTTTATCAGTTAATAACATTCATCTGGTTCCCAGGTGGGATCCACTCCTTAATTAGTTGGCTGGACTGAGAACCAGCGGACCTCCCTGCACGGAGCCGTCAGTAACAGGATGTTGTGTTATGGTTCAGTCGGCGGCCTGTTGCTCAGATAATGTGTGAAAGCATGGGTCCATAATTCAGCTGCATTGAAGAGGAGTTTTCTGACGGGAGTTTATGTGATGAAGATTGATGTGTGATTAGTATTAACAAGCGGAGCTCCCAGAGGACGCTGTCACACAGCAGATATCCAGAAGTGTCATCGATCCGGCTGCACTTTGACTCTGTCTGATCAATAATCATTATTATTCTCTGTTTCTCCACAGTTAAACCGATCGTTATAGATGTGGACATTTATGTGAACAGCATCGGACCGGTGTCCTCAATAAACATGGTGAGTCCATCCCTTTCATTACTGTTTGGTTTACACACAGCTCCGTCTTCTTCATGGTGGCACAAAGGCTGGCTCTGCTTGGTAACTGGGTAGAGTTGTCTCATCTTGAAGTGAGCGTTGCTGCTAGTTTGGTGTGAGAGGAGAGTTGACTGCAGCTGAGACGCTGTTTAGCAGGATGATGATGTTCTGGTGAGAAGAGACGTCTGTCTTCAGAGCAGCATCGCTGCCAGTAAGCGGCGTGTAATGAGCTGAGCTTCTTAATGGTTTCAAAACAACATCCTGACTAAACTTTGACATATACAGTGGAGGAAATAAGTATTTGATCCCTTGCCGATTTTGTAAGTTTGCCCACTGACAAAGAAAAGAACGGTCTATAATTTTAATGGTAGGTTTATTTTAACAGTGAGAGACAGAATATTAAAAAAAAATCCAGAAAATCACATCATATAAAAGTTATAAATTGATTTGCATTTGATTGTGGGAAATAAGTATTTGATCCCCTAGCAACCAGCAAGTATTCTGGCTCCCACAGACCGGTTAGATTAGTCCTCGCTTTATTAGTAGTCGCTTTAAGAAAGTACTCAGAATCTCAACTTGTTACGTGTGTAAAAGACACCTGTCTCAACTCATTACCTGTATAAAAGACAAAGAATCAGAATCAGATCCCAACCTCTCCACCATGGGCAAGACCAAAGAGCTCTCTAAGGACGTCAGGGACAAGATTGTAGACCTGCACAAGGCTGGAATGGGCTACAAGACCATCACCAAGCAGCTTTGTGAGAAGGAGACAACTGTTGGTGCGATTATTCGGAAATGGAAGGAACACAAAATGACCATCAATCTCCCTCGGTCTGGGGCTCCACGCAAGATCTCGTCTTGTGGGGTAACAATGATCATGAGAAAGGTGAGGGATCAGCCCAGAAATACACGGGAGGAACTTCTTAATGATCTCAAGACAGCTGGGACCACAATCACCAAGAAAACCATTGGTAACACACTACGCCGTAACGGATTAAAATCCTGCAGCGCCCACAATGTCCCCCTGCTCAAGAAGGCACATGTACAGGCCCGTCTGTTAGCCAATGAACACCTGAATGATTCAGAGAAGGCTTGGGAGAAGGTGATGTGGTCAGATGAGACCAAAATCGAGCTCTTTGGCATCAACTCAACTCGCCGTGTTTGGAGGAAGAGAAATGCTGACTATTACCCCAAGAACACCATCCCCACCGTCAAGCATGGAGGTGGAAACATTATGTTTTGGGGGTGTTTCTCTGCTAAGGGGACAGGACGACTTCACCGCATCGAAGAGAGGATGGACGGGGCCATGTACTGGGAAATCTTGGGCGACAACCTCCTTCCCTCAGCCAGGACACTGAAAATGGGCCGTGGATGGGTCTTCCAGCACGACAATGACCCAAAACAACGGCCAAGGCAACAAATGAGTGGCTCAAGAGGAAGCACATTAAGGTCATGGAGTGGCCTAGCCAGTCTCCGGACCTTAATTCCATATCAAATCTGTGGAGGGAGCTGAAGCTTCGAGTTGCAAAGCGACAGCCTCGAAACCTTAAGGATTTGGAGATGATCTGCAAAGAGGAGTTGACCAAAATCCCTCCTGAGATGTGCGCAAACCTGGTGACCAACTACAAGAAACGTCTGACCTCTGTGCTTGCCAACAACGTTTCTCCACCAAGTACTGAGTCATGTTTTGCTAGGGGATCAAATACTTATTTCCCGCAATCAAATGCAAATCAATTTATAACTTTTATATGATGTGATTTTCTGGATTTTTTTTTAATATTCTGTCTCTCACTGTTAAAATAAACCTACCATTAAAATTATAGACCGTTCTTTTCTTTGTCAGTGGGCAAACTTACAAAATCGGCAAGGGATCAAATACTTATTTCCTCCACTGTACCTGTCTGTGAGAATCCATCAACATTATGGCCAAAATAATTCATAATTTCTGCTTTTTTTTAACTCAAAAATTAAGGTATAAGAAAGGTATAATTTCAATTAAGTAAGATTTATTTCAGCCTAGGACGGAGGTTGGTTTGTTGGTTTGTCTGTTAGCAGGATTACTCCAAAAGTCTACAATGGATTTGAATGAAGTTTCTTGGAAGGGTGAAGTGTGGCACAATGAACAATCCATTCGATTTTAGTGGCGATCCCGGTCATGATCCGGATTCAGGAATTCTTTTAAGGATTCCGATCAGCCTGAGCATTAAGACCGTGTAGCTGATGTAACACGTATTAAACACACGGCTAATACAGCAGACGTTGTGACATAATACTACAGGAATGTCCGTATTAATATCCTACATATTCGTGAATTCAAATCAAAATGATTGTACCGGCGGACAATAACACACAGTAGAGCACAGAAGCTGTTTCCATGCTGCGAGGCAGACAAGCGATCGCGTCTGCCTTTTTTTTCTGAAATGTTTTGGACATTTTTCGGATTTTATTTCAGACATTTTGCAAACTTTTTTTTTTTGGGCATATTTTTGAACATTTATTGTGCAGTTTTCGTACATTTTTTAAGACATTTTTCATTAATTTTTTTTTCTTTTTTTTGGACATATTTTCACACATTTTTCAGCCTTTTTTTTAGACATTTTTTGGGATGTTTTGGCCTTTATATCAGCCTTTCTTTGGACATTTTTACAGATATTTTTCTGACATTTTTCAGATTATTTTTTGGACATTTATCAAACTTTTTCCAAACATTTTTTCAGAATTCCTTCAAGCATTTCTCAGTTTTTTTTGGACATTTTTCGGATTTTTACAGACATTTTTCGAACTTTTTTCCGGACACCTTTCGGAATTTTTTCAGACAATTTCAGGACATTTTTGGGGCATATTTTTGGACAATTTTGTCTTAATTTTTTTAAGACATTTCTCAGATAGTATTTGGAATTTGTTGGCCCTTTTTTGGACACATTTTCAGACATTTTTCAGATTTCTTTCAGACATTTTTGGGGAATTTTTGGCCTTTTTATCAGCCTTTCTTTGGACATTTTTACAGATATTTTTCTGACATTTTTCAAACATTTCTTTTTGGCATTTATCATCCTTTTTCCAAATATTTTTAACATTTGTTGTGCCTTTTTCGTACATTTATTAAGAAATTTTTCAAACAGTTTTTGGAATTTTTCGGCCTTTTTCTTTTTAAATATATACACACATTTTTCAGCCTTTCTTCCGACATTTTTACAGATATTTTTCAGACATTTCTTTCAGACATTTTTCAGTCTTTTTTGGACATTTTTCTGATGTTTTCGGTCTGCCTGTCTATTCACACGAGGAGATCAGAGACCCTGTGGATCCCAGCAGGACGTCAGTAGAGTAGGCGGTCCTTAACGTGGCCCCGGACACATTCACTACACACTGCTAAAAGAATGTGGTCACATGTGGCCCAGACCACCTCTGAACGTGGTCTGAAAGATCCGATCTCAAGGCGTCTTGAGTGCGTTCACACCTGTACTTATAGAGCTGTCCACTTGTGAGGACGCATGTTAATACCAGGTGTGAACAGGACCTACAGTATGATGAGATGTTTGAGCAGAACGGTGAAGTGAGACAGAAATCTGGGTTTTAGAGGAGGAAACCGAGAGGACAGACGGTCAGATGGACCGGCTGTAGAGAGAGAGGATCTAAAGTCAGCTTGAAAGAACAGATGAGGCATTTTGTTGCAGCTTATCTGATCATCTCTGTTGATACTGTGTTCTGGTCTGAGGTCTGTAGTTTTATGGCAAACAGCCAGATACTCTGACGGACTCAGATCATCATCATCATCATCATCATCATCATCGGTACGAGTACAGGTCCGTATTCATCTTCTCCGACAGGACACTGATCCCAATACTCAAACTCAGGCTGTTGGCCGAGAACTGATCTGAAATGTGTCGTACAGCAGCACGCTCTTTAGGACGGTGAAAATGTACCTTATAAAGAGATGGAGCAAGGACACAGTTAGCCTAGCTTAGCATAAAGACTGGAAGCAGAGGGAAACTGCTAGCCTGACTCTGTCCAAAGTTTAAGAATACCTATAAAAGTAACCGTTAGTTATGTTCAGGGTCTGAAATCATCAGGACATCCGCATACGCGTACGCACGCCGTATCATGTTCCAGTTTGTTTTACCGGAGACACGGCGGAGAGAAAAGAAAGCTCTCAACAGCGTGGCGCTACTAAACCTGAGGGGACGCACCCTGTTGTTTCCTGATAAAGCGACACTGTGAACAACAAACCTGTGTTTAATCAGCAGGAGGAGAGTTAGTAACGTTAGCTGTTAGCAGCAGTTAGCAGCACAGTCCTGACTGGCTAACTAACGGAGCTACTAACGTTAACGGAGGTGCCATTGAGTTATTATTATGAGACGTTCAAAGTCTGCTCAGTAAAAAGAACTATTGGGTGAAGGTAAATTACAACATTACCATGATGCGTTCAAATGTAATCTTGTAAAAGTAAGTTTTTGGTGAGAATAAATGAGTAAATAATAATAAATAAATTGAATAAATCCAGTTGTTTGTAGGAGATGATTTCACATCACTATAAAATTGATATTAGAGAGAGAATGATGAGCTGTTTAACTTCCTAACACTAGCTCTAAACAGCTTGCCAAGATTTGTTTTAATCAAAGCAAATATTTAAATAATCATAATCATTTGAATTGTGTGTTTTTATGCAAATAACCACTACAGATGATAATAATAAAGTACAGTACAGTACTGTGTACAGTAGACTACCCTGCCTCCACGGTGTAAATCCAACACTGTAATTTACCGTCTATGTAATGTTTTTTATGTAAAATATATTGAACATTGAATGACATCAGATCTAAAATGTTATTCCTTCATTTAGGGTTCATATAGATTTCAAAAGTGGCAGAAAAAGAAATGTTTTGACCTTCCTGTTTGTTTAAAGCATCGACAGTAAAGATGTTAATTCGCTGCAGTACCTGGAGTCATCCTGCAGGGTCTTCATTATCAGAGATTAGTGATGGATGTCTTCTCTGTTTGAAGTTTAACAGAATGATGAAGCGAGACGTTTAAAATGTAGCTTGAATGGTAAAACTCTGTTCAGCCACTGTGGAGATATTAATGTCTAAAGTCAGGAAAACTGTCTTGTTCATAAATGTGAGGGCGTGTTGAGGACAGAGGTCGCGTTAACTGAATATTTTCCATCATTGACAGAATTTTTTGAACAATGTCAGAAGGCCGTCCATCATTTAGACGGACTGGAGGCCGTGGAGCGCGTCAGTGACCGCTGTGGGTCACAGACGTACAGCGAGTGCTGGCAGGATCAGGAAAGCCTTCGTTCAGAGAGTCTGTAGTTATTCTCCAGTGTGGCAGCAGAGCGCCGCTTCAGCCTTCACAACTAAATTAAAACGGCTGTGAGAAGTCGTCTGTCAGAGACGAAGACTACAGGAACAACATCTTTCATCAGTTCTGCTTCGTGTGGGTTGAAAAGTCGTCTTTTCTCTCCATGCACTTATAATCTATTAACTTGTTCTGTAGCCTAGATTCATTATTTAAAAAAACACAAATAGGCCTACACGTGCCACCGTCTCAGCCCTTAGTCCAACACTCAAAATGTATTGAAAGAAGACTGGATCCAAACCCAGTATCTGTCTGGATCAGTGGTCATGTCTATAATGTTAAATCCAGCGGTACTTGTCCACCAGGTCCGGCGAGGACACTAGAGGACGCTGCTCCTCTCAACTGGATGTTCAAGCGGTGACGTACCCGATTGCTGAATGCACCTGATCGTCGTGTCTAGAAGGGAACCCGCAAACCACAAACTCTCATGTGAGATCTGCAAAAACTTGCAAAAAATCTCGCACGACTCCCTGTCCGAAGACCTTCTGTATCCTTTCTTTAACCATTCGAGGTCAATATCTAACCTTAATGATCTCAAAAGAGTTTCCTCAGTTTGCGGGCTCCTTTCTAGCCACCACCCCTGATTGGTCGCTGGTTCTCTGTGTGCCGTTTCAAACAGGAAACAACACGGCGGCCTGCTCGTAAACTTTCTGTTATTACGTCTAAACGATCCACCAAAATCTACTTCTGAAAACATTTGAAGAGAGAAATAGGCGATGATGCCACAGCTGAATCTGGTTTCATTTGAGAACTAAACTGTAAAAAAAAACATTTTTTTTACAGTTTTTTTCAAGAAGTTTTTCATTTTTTGTCTGTATTTCAAAATGACAGAAAAGAAATGTAAAAATTACATGTTTCATTTGTGATTTATATATAAATGGTCTTAGATTTACAGTATTTTTTGTAATGACAATCGTAATTATCTGTATTTAAGCTTTTCTTGATCATTTTTAAAGATAATTATTCTGTTTTTTAGATGTTTATGACTCTATTTCTAAAAATATTTCTTGTAAAAATACAGATTTTTTTGCAAAACTTCTGAGTTAATGTAAATTTGGGCTTTTGCAACATAAAACTACATGTTTCATTTGTGATTTATATGTAAATGGTCTTAGATTCACGGTGTATGAGTATTCTAACAATAAATATATGTTAAAAGTAAAATATTTCTTGTAATATTACAGTAATAAAGGCTGATTATATAAAGATAATTACTGTTTTTTTTTTTTTACAGTTTAGTTATGTTAATTAACGGACAGTATTTTTCCGTTTTTTAACAGATATTTTCTGGCGCCCCTGCTGCCGGAAAATTTCCGTTATTATTTTTTACAGTGTAGATCACCTAGTTTCACAGCTCAGTCCAAGTTTAGTGAGCCAGACGCATTGCGTTGGACTGTTTATGTCTTTTCATTTTGAAAGAGCAACGGCCAACGAGGAAACTCCGACACTTGGCCGACCGATCGTGTAACTTCATCCCTCAATTCAATTCAATTCAATTTATTTTTTATATAGCGTCAAATCATAACAGAAGTTATCTCGGTGACAGAGTTTAGCGTTTGTAGGGCTGCTGACCTCTGTGGTCCAGACAAACAGGTATGGTAGATACTCCATGTGTGAGCGGTGGCTCTAACCTCGTCGTCATTGTCGCTGCTTTTTGAGAAGACATCAGCTGTTTTCTCTGAACTTGATGCAGCAGCTCTGGAGCTCTCACAACAGCTGCTGGTCCGGTGTTTGTTCCGATTATCGGAAGAAGGAATCCGCTGTGTTTTCACCAACCAGCAAACAGCCAATAAGAGACCAGTGTTTGCTTTTCAATGACACTTTGGGCCAAGTACTGTAATGCTACTGTAACTGTCTCTAACGAGAGCAGAGAATGATTTGTACATGTTTATAGATGTTATAGATCTAGTTATTGTTAATCCTGTTATTCACTGAGCTTGTAAATGTCTCAGTATTGCTGCATTAGTCTTATTTAAGTCCTGTGTTTCATATTGGTGTTTTATATTCAGATGGATACACAGGAGCCTGTATTTAAATTTAAATACTGTATTTGTCGTGCATGTATTCGGTGCTACTACACCAACCCTCCTCCTCTCTGTGTGTGACGAGCTAATTTTAAGCCCCATTGTCAGAGAAGAACTCATATCAGTTGTCACACTCGTATTGTTTCTAATTACAATGCGCTGTATAATTCTGGGTGTCATGACTTTGCCTGGAGACAGACGGTGATTAATCCACTTCACCATAGGAATGAAATCAGAAGAAATGAGGTCGTTTCCACATCCAGAAGCTTGTTCTGTTCTGTGGAGAGATTTGAAGGTAAAACCTAAAAAGAGATGAGATCTACTTAGAGTCTATTAGCCCAGTGAGGTATTAGTACTGCTGCAGGTGTTCTGACAGAAAGACGAGACTCTGCATCATTCACAGTAACATCTGGACTGGTCTTGAACAAATGGAGACGTACACGGTCGGATGTTTTAATGCCAGAATGGATATATCTGCTTCATCTGAGTCTATGTGAGGTAGAAGGAAGTTACCGCTTTTATTGTGGTAGTCTGAGTAACGTGACGTCATATCTTTTATTGTGGTAGTCTGAGTAACGTGACGTCATATCTTTTATTGTGGTAGTCTGAGTAACGTGACGTCATATCCGTTCCGTATCCGTCAACCAAAACAAACCTCAGAGAGTCTAAAGCGTTGGAGGGTCGTCGTGGATACGACCTGCAGCCTCCCATGTTAAATCCAGCGTGGTAAACACTACACATCCAGTAAAGGATGGAAACACTTTGGGTTTCACACATTGACAGGAAAAGCAGAGCTAGACAGAGCAGAGCTAAAGCTGCATGCTAACGTCTAAAAAAGGCCCAAATGTCTCTGAAAATAAGGCAGATAAAATGCCAAAGTACGTCCAAAATATGGCCCAAAAATATTTCCAAAAAAAATCCGAAATATTTCCAAAAAAAGGAAGAAAATTCTCTGCAAGATATCCGAAAAAAAGTGCGAAAGAGTTAGAAGGAAACGTTATGGTATGGCGGTAACGTGGCGGTCGAGCCGGCCGTCTCTCTCGTCTCCGTGGTCAAACGGGCCGGCGCTACGACTGTAGAGCACCCAGATACTGACATTTGTGTTCTCTGCATTGAAACGGCCCCGATGGAGCTGACCATGGATGGATAAAGAGAACGGAGCTGACGGGAGAGCTAGAGACCACCTTGGAGAAGTTAGAGGAAGTAGACACGTGGGACTACGTCCGCTTTTCAAAATAAGGTGTTAACAAAGGGAACTGTAGATACTAAATACATCTATGGAAATAAGATTGATTGGATTATCAAATTATTGATTTCTACAGTAAGTAGCGTGATAATAAGCGGGATAATGTTCAGCTAGCGGGTTATGAATGTTGTGAAAGAATCTGCGACAGGGCGATGCTGCACGTATGCATGTACGCGAAGGAGCGCACATTATCCCCTCTCTATTATCTATTTTATATTGCTGTGAAAACATCTCCTTCATCCATCCATCCATCCATCCATCCATCCATCCATCCATCCATCATGCATCACTTACTGAGGTGAGAATATCTGCAGGGAGGCGTCCTGACAACTGGTGCAAACGTATATCTGGAGGTCAGAGGTCAAGGGACAGTTTTTCTTCGCCAAAATTTAGCCCAACTTTGGAGCGTTATTTCTCCTGACAAGCTAGCATGACGTGGTTGGTACCGATGGATTCTTTAGGTTTTCTAGTTTCATCTCGCTCTAAAACTGAACCTGTTACAGCCTCTGACAGACAGTAAAGTCCATCCCGCTGGTCTCAGAGGGGTTAAACTGTATAATGTCCATAATGGAGCTATCATGACAGTATTGTGTTCTACCTCCTGCTGCTGCTGCTAACATCCTGGTTTGTGTGTAAATGGGAAACCCGTCTGTTCCTCCTTAAGTTTCTCTTCATTAGACTCAGTGACGGTGAAGCACCATGAATGACCCGATCAGAGGAAACGATACGCTGAGCTATGTTTTAATAAGTCATAAACAATATGTAAAGTTGGAGAAGGAAGTCTCTTTGTAATTAGAGAGAAGCTATGTTTATCCTCGGGGGGGTCATGCAGTGTCCACGGCAGCCTGCTGGAGTCCAGCAATAAGTCCTGCCAAACCTGAAGCCGGTGGGGTCCCCGGTGTTATTCTCACCCTCTCTCAGGCCGTCACACACTGGGAACCACACAAACACAATATTCATGCCAGTTGATCTCCCAGAGTCAGGGCGCTGCTGGCAGCACTCCTTCAACACCCTGCTTCTGGTTTCATCCAGCTCACTGCTCAGTATTCATCTGTAGAAATGTTCCAGAGATTGTTTGGCTCCAACCTGCTGATAGAAAACAGCCTTGAAACATTTCATATTCTCTTCTTTAAACTGTTTCTTCAGTCGGTGGGTCGGCCGGTTCAACGTACAGTCACAAGAGAGGTTCGGATTCAGAGAGAGAAACAGGTTTTCTCCTGATAAGTGGAGCGTCTCGGCGTGTTTCTGGCTGGTAGATTTGGGTAATGAAGTCATCAGCAGGAGGATCAGATAATGAGGCTCTTGGTAACGCCACAAATACAACACATCTCACTGGAATATTAATTTGCTGCTCGTGTGGTTCAATCAGCGCCTAATGAACTAACAGAAATATCTTTCCCTGTTTCTACCAGAGTTCAGGAGTTTTATGAGTTTTATGGTTCCTGTGTGACCGCCGAGCCTCCTCTCGGTGTTTCCTGCTGCAGACAGACAGACAGAGAGACAGGAAGAAGCATGAGCTCAGTTACTGCTCTGTTTGATTCCTGTCAACACGTTAAAGGTGAGCAGACGAGCTGTAAGCCCAACTTTGGGCGATGCATGCTGTGATGTGTGCTGAACCTACAGTAGCAGTGAGCGCAGCTCAGACCACGTTGTGTTCGTGAGCGGCTCTTTTCCGCCGGGGAACAACCTGAGGTGTAGCTGTCTTGTTGTTCGGAGGGAAACAGAACCCAGCAAACATGTGACGTCAGGAAGACGTTCAGATCATGTCTGTATAACGTCCGTCAGTCCAGACCCGTGCAAGGTGGGTTCAATATTTGAACGTCTGGTTAGGGGCCTTTTTGGACGTCTGTGGACGTGCAACTCGGGTTGACATCGATAGTCCAACGTTAAAAAGACGTTTAAAAAAGACGTCTTTCGTTCCTTTCACTCCGGCTCCTCAGTGGACGTCTTTTGGACGTGTCTTTGCTCAGTGGGTAGAGCTTTTACACATCGTACAGAGCCAGGAACAGGTTGAGATAACAAAAAGGAAAAAAGGTGTGAAAATGTGTCATAAGTGGGATGAAACACGGGAGAATTGTGACCCCGGGACGAAACCGGGAGAGAGCAATAGAAAACAGGAGTCTCCTGGGAACATCGGGAGGGTTGGCGAGTAGGATTGTTATCCTGTTAACCTGAAAAGACTTTATGGATGTGCAAGGCAAGGCAGCTTTATCTGTAGAGCACATTTCAGCAACAGGACAATTCAAAGTGCTTTACACAAACATTCAAGAACATTGTGACAAAGTGCAAAAGAACATTAAGACATAATTAAAGCTCCGTCGTGTAGAGGATGTGACTCATGTTGGCAGGGTTGTGGGGTCAAGGCCATCTATAGGAATTGTCATTTTCATCACTGTTTTTGTTTTATATTGTATTTTTATGATTGTAATCCATCCCATCCATCCCATGTCTTCTTCTGTAAACTTCTAAAAAGTTAATAGTCTTTAAAAAAGAAAGAAAATGACAAAGTGTCAGAGTATGGAGTACCAGGGCCACGGATGTCTTTGAGACTACCAGGACCACAAAAGCAAGCACTTTGTCCACGGCTCTGTGAAGCGGCGAGGTCCAGGCGGGGGGGCGCTGTAAAGGGCCGCGAGCCACCCTCACCCCGAGCCTTTCCAAGCCCACCGACCGCCTTGGATGAAATGTGAGGGGAGAGGTCCCACGAGGGGATTCTCCCACACCGAGCGGCCGTCCCTAACCCGCCAAGTTGAATCCCCCGGGCAGACTGCGCAACGGGGGCTGTTACCGGCCTCACACCGTCCTCACACCGTCCTCACACCGTCCACGGGCTGAGCCTCAACCAGAAGGACTCAGGCCCCTTTGCCCAATCCGCCCGTCGGACGGTGATTCGGCGCTGGGCTCTTCCCTCTTCGCTCGCCGCTACTGAAGGAATCCTGTCCTGCACCTTCCCCGCTCTGGGTGTGGTTTCAGCCATGGATGTGTTAAGAGAGGTTTCAGGTTTCAGGTTTCAGGTTTCAGCGCTACCAGGGACACGCCCCCAACGTCTCAGAGCAGAATACTGATGATTTTTCCATGATTTTGAAGTTAATTTTATATACTTGGCGATTTTTTTAATCATTCAGATTTGTCTGGCTGGTTAGTAACACATGTTTCTGTGTTGTGACAAACCAAGAATGCAAATTTATAATTGCTTTACACCGACTTTAAGCTACCTCGAAGGCAGTGAACATGTTGTTAACAAACTCCATCCATCCATTTATTTTCTACATGCAAGGTGAACGGGGGGCCGGAGTCCTTCCCAGCATGCACCTGGTGAGAGGTGGGACTCACCCTCGGGGCGGTTTAGAGTTTCAGTTCAGCTGACTTGCAGGTTGTTAGAGAGGAAACTCACAGACTCTCTCTGGTTTAAAAGTGAAGGTTTGGACACAGTTAGTGTTTTATACAGTAGACATAAAGATCCGAACAGGAGATATAAAGAGTGTAAGTTGTGTCAAAGATAAAATGAAAGTAAAGATAAGATGAGTACCGTCCCTACTGTAACATCCTGTATGTGTTCACTGGATTAAAAACTGCAGCTCCCACCAGGTGGATGATGAAAGTTTGTCTCTGCGTTCGCGGCGACCTTTAGCTGCCTCTAATGAGGACTCAAGGAGAGACCCAGAGCCAACGAAGGAGCATGACAAGACGTCTCAAAGCAACAGGACAGATGCAGGATGTACTGGAGGCCTTTTGCTGCATAATCATAAAGTGCAGCTTCACACTGGAGACGTAGCTCTGCCCTAGTTTACCGGATCTGGTGCAATGACCGGCGCTGGGCTTCGGGAAGTTTCACTTTAATGTACCAGGAAACTGTTTATTTAGTGAGGATGTTCTGTTTAATGTCATTTCTACCTGAACGGCAGTGAAACAAACAGAAAGATGATGATAGAATAGTTTCTGCTCAGTTAGAAAGAGCTGAGGAGCTGAAAGATAAAGTCCTTGAGTTCACAGTAATGTCAGATATTAGTGGTACGTCTATAAAATCTACTGAAGAAAAACATGAATACAAGAAAAGAAAGTAAAAAATTTAGTTTTTGTTTAACATGCACTACAGGCTGTGTATATATAGCTTATATTAGCTGTCGCAATCTTGGCATATGCCCTTCGCCATCTTTGTTTTTGGTCGTTGTCATCTTGGTTTTTGGCCATCGCCATCTTGGTTTTTGGTCGTTGTCATCTTGGTTTTTGGTCGTTGTCATCTTTGTTTTTGGTTGTTGCCATCTTGGTTTTTGGTCGTTGTCATCTTGGTTTTTGGTTGTTGTCATCTTGGTTTTTGGCCATCGCCATCTTTGTTTTTGGCCATTGGCATCTTGTTTTTTTGCCGTCACCAACTTGTTTTTTTGCAACCAGAAGTGACACAAGAGGTAGGAGCCATCTTTGTTTTTGGTCGTCTTCATCTTGGTATTTACTTACCCTTACTTTATGGTCTATCTGACTCTAAATGGGACCATAATTTACTAAATGAACATCATGCTGTATTGAAGAAGACTTGAAACTAGAGATTGAGACCATAAACTCATGTTTACAATGTTTACTGAGGTAATAAATCAAGAGAGAAGTAGACTCATTTTCTCAGAGACTTCTATACAACCAGAGGAGTCGCCCCCTGCTGGCTGCTAGACAGAATGCAGGTTTAAGACTCTTCAGTATTGGCTTCACTTTATAGAACCGAAGGTTGCCTATATCTTGTTCATCAACCCACCAAAAAGCAAGGAAATGTAACATATGTTTTATTTTTAAAAACATATTCCCATGCAGCGGAAACATTAGGATGTAATTTGACTCTGCAGGATGTGATGATAAAGGAAATCCTACCCAGCTCAAACAACACAGGGAGGACTAAAGTTCATCCATACAATTCTCAAAAAATCATTAATAATTCCTGATTTGCATGAGGCGACGTGAAGGTCAGTGGAGTGAGGCTCCGCTCTGTTATAACACAACAGAGAATCTGCACCAGAGCCGAGGTGTCGTCATGGTAGGAGGCTGCTTCACATCTCAGCTGTTTACTCTCCATCCTGAACCGTTACTCAGCCGCTCACACTCTGATTCATATTCTTATATTCTCTTTTTAAACATTGTGTAAACGGTGGCAGAAATAATTCCCCTCATATCAGAGTCGACGTTAAGCCATGTGCAGAGTTTCAGTAATGAGTAATATCCCCATTTGTCCACATGATTTATAAACTGATGGGGAAATATTCCATTATAAGAGTAAATGTGTTCAGCGTGACCCAACTCAACATCTTTCAGACGGGAGAGAATGATGAATTCAATATTTCACTTTACACACAGGATCTGTTAAAGTAAATCCACACTGAATCACATCAGGACGAGGGTTTAGTGTTGACAGATGAAAATGAGTCCAGGAAGTTTATAACACCAATTATTCTTTGGATAATTTCAAAATCTAGCTGACTCTTGCTGGTTTCTCCAAAGTTGCCCTATATATCTAACACAGACATATTAACAGTATAGATTGTTTATGACACTTAAAATAAGTCTATTCTCTGAAACACTGTACACCCCTCCGTTTTACTCAATTTGGTACAGTCTGAGTCCTACACTATGAAGCCTGATGGAAGTTCTCACTTCCTGTTTGGCAGTTTGGACCCAACCATCAGGTGATATGGATGAGACTCATTGGCAGTGAATGTACTGCTCATAATGTATGTATGCAGGTAGAGAGCTAGTGAGCTTGGTCGCAAACTGGACAATAGGTTGACTGTTTATTGAAGACATTTGTCCCACAGACAGTGTTGGAAATTAACTGTTTTGTCTGCCTGCCACTGTGGCTGCTGGTGGTGGTTGCATTGGCCATGCATTCGGTTCTAAGTACCATTTAACTCACAATTCTTAAATCATTTACCATTATATGTGACTTTGACCAAACTAGTTGGACAAGCTGAGCTCAATAACTGCTTAGTGTTACACTGATATCGGTCATTTGTACCAATTGGATCTTAACAAAGCTGGTTTCTAGCAAGCCATTGAACATCCATTGATGCTAATATGATTCTGGTAGCGACATTCTAATTGTCACATTGAAACACGATGGAAACGTCCACTTGGCCGTCAGCAGAAAGCAGCGACGTAGTTTACCACAGTATGCTAATCAATAAGGTTAGCTTATGCTGGGCTAAGTTTGGAAATAACTGGAAAGGGTTAGTTTGGATGTTTTGAAGTGGGGTTGTATGGTTACAGTACTCCTGTGTTCTGAGAGGTAAAATGACTGTTTTAGTGAATGGAGTCTGGTGGCTTTGAAGTTCCCCGTCAGAAAGGACTGTCTGATGGCGAGGTAAAGAGCTGTGGACGGGAGCAGCAGAAAAATGGATTTTAGACACCTAAAAAACTCAAAATAAGTTTTGGTATCTGGCCGTCACCATCTTAGTTTTTTGCCTGTCTCCATCTTGGTGTCTGCCTATCTCCATCTTGGTTTTTGGCCATCGCCGTCTTGGTTTTTGGCCATCTCCATCTTGGTTTTGGTCGTTTCCATCTTGCTTTCTGGCCGTCACCATCTTATTTTTTTGCCCGTCTCCATCTTGGTGTCTGCCTATCTCAATCGTGGTTTTTGGCCATCGCGATCTTGGTTTTTGGTCGTCTCCATCTTGGTTGTTGGCCATCACCATCTTGGTTTTTGGTCGTCTCCATCTTGGTTTTTGGCCGTCACCATCTTAGTTTTTGGTCGTCTCCATCTTGATTGTTGGCCATCACCATCTTGGTTTTTGGTCATCTCCATCTTGGTTTTTGGCTGCCACCATCTTAGTTTTTGGCTGTCACCATCTTAGTTTTTGGTCATCTCCATCTTGGTTTTTGGTCGTCTCCATCTTGGTTTTTGGCTGCCACCATCTTAGTTTTTCCCCATCTTTATCTTGGTTTTTGTCCGTCTTTATCTTGGTTTTATACAAAAGTATGTGGACAGACTCATATTTGGTGTAAACTCCGTCTTCTGCCACTAAAACAAGGCTGACTTTAACACTACAGGTGGTATTTCTCTGCAGTATTAAGCATCTGTCAGGTCTGCATGTCTCAGGAGATCATTTGATCTGTTCTTCATTTTGAAGGAATTCATCATGTGGGGTCTCTTGCTACTGTACAGCTTTGATTTTACAGCTTTGAGTATATACAGTAGACCAGCAGGCTTAATATAGCAGCTCCTCTGAGGCAGTCGAGGTGAAACACCCGTTTTCTTCTCAGCAACGCCGGCTGTGGTGGCTGAAAGCAGCTGCAAGCAGCGGGGAGGGGAAGTGAGATCGATACTCTCTCAGCGAAGGCAGAATCTCCTCCTAATGTGAAATCATAGAAGAGATTACAAAGCTGGAAACGTTGGTCTGTTGTTTGAGCTTCACCTCTCCGCCTCCATCTGCATCTCCCCGTGTCCAGATGTGATCGCTTCAGCTCATATTAGTTATTTGATTTGCAGCACTTGTCCCTCCGCCGGTCATTAAATCCTGGATAGTTTTTTTTTCACGTCCCCTGAGCTCCGCACAATTAAAGGTCACGAGCACCCGGTGGTTCTCTTGATTATAGCCTTCATTCTAATTGGTGAGCTATTCAAACTGGTGCGGAGACATGGGTAAAAGGTCAGACGCATTTCAGGCGGTTTGAAAAGGTGTTGAAGGTTTGAACGGGGCTGCCGGAGGAGGGCAGACTATTATTAATGTCATACATCTTCCTGCATTGTTGGACCCTGAGAACTGTTTCTGAAGAGATGTTTGTCTTTGTCTTTGAGCTCGTATCTGCCTCACTGGGCTGAGTTAGATTACAAAGTGGGGACCAGTAATGTGAGGCAGCTCTGTTAGTCACAGCGCTGGGACACTTAAAAACAAATCAAAGAGCTGCAGGTGTTTTACAGACTGACTTAATGCTGTGTGTTTATGCTTTAATCCAGCTGCTAGTTTTGTAGTTTTACCTTCCACAACAGAGGGGTTTTATCTTTTCACATACTGGCAGGCTAGCAGGGGTAACACACAAAACATTGTAAACATGAGTTTATGGTCTCAATCGCTAGTTTCAAGTCTTCTTCAATACAGCATGATGTTCATTTAGTAAATTATGGTCCCATTTAGAGTCAGATAGACCATAAAGCAGGGGATGCTTTAGGGCGGGGCTACCTGGTGACTGACAGGTCGCTACCACGGCGTTGTCCGGTCTGGGAGTTGTCCGTCAGTCTATAGACTGTCATGCAATACTCTCCAGAGCTGTGAAGCAATTTGGCTGTTGTAAAATAGGCGTTGGTGTAATAGATACCAAACTTGTGACCTTAGTGATGCTGAGTGAATGAACCCTTAGATGATGGTTCTATGAATGTCATTTACAATCTCCACAGGTTGTCCGGTAAGAACATGAATATGATGACGATGTATCAATTAGTCCAGGTCACACACACTCTCTTTGAGATACCACTCATTTATTGATTGAAGATGGTTTTTTAAATCCTTTTGTGAATAGTGTGAATAGTGAGGATAGTGAGGATAGTGGTTACTAAATACAGAAAATAAAATAGAAAACATGAGCAGGTATTAGTAACATGAAGTAATAATAAACAAACAGTATTGTATGTAATTAAATGTAAGCTAAACAGTTTAAACAGGAGTAAAAGGAGGAGAACGCAGCCTTCTGAACTTTAAGGGAGCGTCAACAAATAGCAGACTCAGGCTCTCAGGCAGTTCAATGAGCAGAGTGCACACAGAGGGCGATATGAGTAATTGTGCGACGGTCCCTTAATGACGGCCGCGTATGCCCGTTCACTGCGCTGTTCTAACTTAAATGATGTTGACACAGAAACACACAACTTATCATTCATATTATAACATGATACAGGTGACTTTAGAATTATTATAACGATGCAGTTACTAAACAATAGACAACTATAACAACTACTCACTTTCTCATGGACGCACAGGAAAGACCATATCAATAATAAATAGAAACGAGTCCAGAAAGGTGCAACACTGATGCTGAGCTGAGTTGGAGGAAAATGAGGCTTGCGATCTGCGCAGAAGGTGATTGGAATAACAGCACTCTCTGATCATGTGAAGACCACGCGCCAAGCCACAGACTATTGGTCCGTGCATGTGATCAATGCATGGGCTGGTGAGGGGATGCTTTTGGTTAAACTGCTGCACCTTCTGAACAGCTGTCCATTAACTTTATATTAACTGTGACGTATTTTCATCCATTGTTTTTTTATATTTTATTATTTCTATCACTTAAAGGAGAAGTGTGTAACATTTAGGGGGATCTACTGGCAGAAATATATAATAATTAGCTTAGAATGAGTCGTTTATGTCTACATAACGGATGTATGAAGAGAACTGGATCCAGCGTTGGAGGCGTGGCCCTGTTCATTCCTGTGAGAGTTGCTCATTGGCGCATGAAGCCTAAATGGCTCGACTTCCGTCTGGAAAAGTACCCAGAACTTGGCGGAGTAGCGTCCGAGATGATTGGCGCAGTAGTCACATGACTCGGTTACGGGGTCCCAACGTCACGCCGTCGTCACGGCTTGGCGCTCCAGCCTCGGTCTGGTTCTCACTCACATGAACGGAGGAAGGGAAATAACTCTGGATTCAGCTATTAGAGCGTTTTACAACTTTAAAAACGTAATGATTTTAAATAAGGACTATTAGAGTGTTCATACTGGGAAGTTGATTCACCTCAAAATAAATGATCCTCTGAGTTACAGACGTCTCTTTCCCAATGGAAGTCTACGGGAAAAAGTATTTTTGGGCCCAATGGCATCACGTGACGGACAAGGAAGTTGCAGTACCGCCACTATGAAAGTCAGGATCAATGACCGGCGCTCTTCCCGGCGGCTTGCAGGGTACCGCTCTAGTGTTACTTTTGATACATGCATAGTGTCCTTTCAAAATAAAGTTCTGCTTTCACAGGAAGTTAGGTTTAGGCAACACAAACCACTTAGTCTGAGTTAGGAAACGCTCGTGGTTGACGTTAACTTCACTGACTAGCGACTCACGGGACTCACAGAGCTTATGACACTAACGATGTGGCTCATGTGACTGACGTCACTAAATAAGTCAACGTTACTTTTAGTTTCACACGGGACACGAACAGCGATCTCCCGGTTGAAAGTCTTGTGTTTGTTTGACCCATCCACCTGCCCTCCCTCCCGCCCTGAACGGACTTTCACGCTATTAATACTACATTAACGCCACGGGTGGGTTTACATTGGAGTTATTTGAAAGCATGGTTCATCACAATCTATCACTAAAGGGCGCCTCCATGTGTTGGTTTCTGATGCCGATGGGCGCTGACCAAACGGTGGTATTTGATGAGTTGGGAGTGAGAACGGGTTGGTAGCTCTCCAACACTCTTGGCTAAGAGAGGCTTGGTTGCAATCTCCTCACCTCACCGCTAGATAACGCTCAGATCCTTCACACTGGTCCTTTAAAATGTAGTAAATGATTCTTTATCAAACAAATACCAACGAGTATTGAGTTGCTGTGGAGGTTCTGAGAGCAGTTTAACACCACAGGCTCACTCCCACATGTACAGCAGCTGGTCAGAGTTCGCTGTCAGCACAATGATGAGTTAACTAAATCAGTGAGCGGCGCCAGGTGGGGTCTGTGCTCGCCACACGGGTCACTGAAGGTGATGAGTGATCGATGGCGTTCAGAGACGTGTTGCTGAAACACATGATCCTTCTATTCAGTGTCATCTGAAAGAAAGTCAATACTGTGGAGGATCAGGTGAAGCTGAGGACACAGAGCAGCAGTACTGATGTTTTATTGGTGATGATACGGCGCCGTACGTCCACTCACCTGTCTGATTATTCTGATTCTGTCTCTCTCAGGAATACCAGATTGACATCATCTTCGCCCAGACGTGGACAGACAGCCGGCTCAGATACAACAGCACCATGAAAAAACTGACTTTAAACAGCAACATGGCGGGACTTATCTGGCTCCCCGATACCATCTTCAGGAACTCCAAGAGCGCAGATTCCCACTGGATCACGGTGCCCAACCAGCTGCTCCGGATATGGAACAACGGCAAGATCCTCTACACCTTAAGGTAAACTCTTCATTCCTGGTGAAGTAAAACCTTTAGAGTGGAGAACGGCAGGGAAGAAATACAATATAAAGTCAAAGCTTATGCACAATTTATGTTCTGCAAAGTTTAAGTGAAAATATTATAATTGATTTAATCATTAATGAACAGCATTCCAGTTATAACCAATCACACACACCGTATAACACTGAGTTAGAGCAGTGATTCCCAACCTTTTCCCCCTTTTCTATCTTTGAGTAAACTCACACAAAGTGACACAATTTATGGATATTTCATTATTATATTCAATGCATAACAATAACAGTACAGAACAACTGATAAACTATAGATTAACCCAAATAGTGAATGCAAGAACTGCAGGAAGTTGGTGCAAACATTTGGATGAATTTGGGGCCGAGTAGTTCCTGAGGATGATGATGTTCCATCAGAGATGAGTTGTCCTGTTATTTATAGGAACTTTCAATACAATTCTCTGTATTGTGTTTTTATTATTATTTTGAAATATCATTCATACTTAATAGGCTTCTTTTTTTACAAATTAAGTGTTTTCATATTAGCTCTTGTTGTTTTCACTGTGTACTTTTCTTTAAGAGGTTGTAGTTAATTTAATATAAAAGAAGAGTAACATTAATGTGTAAACATGTAAAAAAGTCCTGTTCGCAGGTTATTGAGCCACGTCCGCCGTTATTTAAGTTGCCACCTCATTAGTTACGCCTCATAAAGGCCGTCACCATCTTGGTTTTTGCGCGTTACCATCTTGGTTTTTGTCCGTCACCATCTTGGTTTTTGGCCAACGCCATCTTGGCTTTTGGCCAAAACCATCTTGGTTTTTGGCCAAACGCCATCTTGGTTTTTGCCCGTCACCTTCTTGGTTTTTGGCCGTCACCATCTTGGTTTTTGTCCATCACCTTCTTGGTTTTTGGCCAACGCCATCTTGGTTTTTGCCCGTCACCTTCTTGGTTTTTGGCCGTCACCATCTTGGTTTTTGTCCATCACCTTCTTGGTTTTTGGCCAACGCCATCTTGGTTTTTGCCCGTCACCTTCTTGGTTTTTGGCCGTCACCATCTTGGTTTTTGTCCATCACCTTCTTGGTTTTTGGCCAACGCCATCTTGGTTTTTGCCCGTCACCTTCTTGGTTTTTGGCCGTCACCTTCTTGGTTTTTGGCCGTCACCATCTTGGTTTTTGGCCAAACGCCATCTTGGTTTTTGCCCGTCACCTTCTTGGTTTTTGGCCGTCACCATCTTGGTTTTTGTCCATCACCTTCTTGGTTTTTGGCCAACGCCATCTTGGTTTTTGGCCGTCACCTTCTTGGTTTTTGGCCGTCACCTTCTTGGTTTTTGGCCGTCACCATCTTGGTTTTTGGCCGTCACCATCTTGGTTTTTGGCCAACGCCATCTTGGTTTTTGGCCGTCACCATCTTGGTTTTTGGCCAAACGCCATCTTGGTTTTTGCCCGTCACCTTCTTGGTTTTTGGCCGTCACCATCTTGGTTTTTGTCCATCACCTTCTTGGTTTTTGGCCAACGCCATCTTGGTTTTTTCCCGTCACCTTCTTGGTTTTTGGCCGTCACCTTCTTGGTTTTTGGCCGTCACCATCTTGGTTTTTGCGCGTTGCCATTTTGGTTTCTGCCCGTCACCATCTTGTTTTTTGCGCGTCGCCATCTTGGTATTTGACCCGTCACCATCTTGGTTTTTGCGCGTTGCCATTTTGGTTTCTGCCCGTCACCATCTTGGTTTTTGGCCAACGCCAAATTGTTTTTTGCCCGTCACCATCTTGGTTTTTGGCCAACACCAAATTGTTTTTTGCCCGTCACCATCTTGGTTTTTGGCCAACGCCAAATAGTTTTTTGCCCGTCACCATCTTGGTTTTTGCGTGTCGCCATCTTGGTTTTTTGCCCGTCGCCATCTTGGTATTTGCCCGTCACCATCTTGTTTTTTGCGCGTCGCCATCTTGGTATTTGACCCGTCACCATCTTGTTTTTTGCGCGTCGCCATCTTGGTTTTTGACCCGTCACCATCTTGTTTTTTGCGCGTCGCCATCTTGGTATTTGACCCGTCACCATCTTGTTTTTTGCGCGTCGCCATCTTGTTTTCTGCCCGTCACCATCTTGGTTTTTGCGTGTCGCCATCTTGGTTTTTTGCCCGTTGCCATCTTGGTATTTGACCCGTCACCATCTTGTTTTTTGCGCGTCGCCATCTTGTTTTTTGCCCGTCGCCATCTTGGTATTTGCGCATCTTGTTTTTTGCCGGTCGCCATCTTGTTTTTTGCCCGTCGCCATCTTGGTTTTTGCCCGTCGCCATCTTGGTTTTTGCCCGTCACCATCTTGTTTTCTGGCCATCGCCATCTTGGTATTTGCGCATCTTGTTTTTTGTCCGTCACCATCTTGGTTTTTGCCCGTCTGTTAGCAGGTTATTTAACCACGTCCGCCGCTCATGGAGGTATTTATCTGACGTTACCCCATACACATTTTACAACACAACACAATAAACATTATTGATTAATCTGACAGTTATTATCTAATTATTAATTGTTAAAAAGATTTGAAAAGAATGCTCATCAGTTTTCCAAAGCTGAAGATGTTTGGTTGTTTTCTCCAAACCTAAATATATTCAGCTCACAGAGAAATAAATCACAGAAAAGCAGCGAATCATTTCAGAAGCTGCAGCCAGAGCATTTTTGTTTTTTTAAATGACTCAAATTAATCATCAATTACCAAAATAACAGCTGATTAATTTGGACTAAGTAGTTTTTTCCGAGGTTCCAGTTTGCACAAGTCTTGTTATTTTTAGTTTGTGCAAAATGCTTAAATACATTAATTTCCTGTAAACTAACTACAAAAACAGTCTGCTACAGAGATTAATGTAGTACATCATTATAATGAACGGTATGGAGTTGGGACGCAGCAACAGGTTAATATGTTCTGGAGTTCCTCATCATTTATTTACAGTAATATACTGTATAGTCTGATTTATGGGATATTATGAAGCCTATTATCTGAAAGCTGCATCAACATTTTTCATATGATTCTTATAATTACACCGTGAATCTCCATCTTCTGTGTGACCATTTAAACCTCCTCCTGGGAAATCAATCAATCGATCAGTTTATATTGTAGCAACCTTCAGCAAATTAATGCAAAACAATTTGTGAAGCAAACATTCCCTAAAAAAGAGCAGCTCAAAAGCAATCATCCCCGTCATTACGGAGTGTAAGAGCAAATTGCCTGTTTGAGCTTTAAGACCACTTCACAGCAGCAGCCGCCCTCGTGCCCTGAAGCTCTCTTTGTAATTGGAGCACTCTACGTTAATATAAACGGCTCCTTAAGTAATGAGCATCTCCACACTGCCCTTAATCTCCTCGCCTTGGTCCTCGTGTGCGGAGACATCTCCAGACTTCTGATCGTGTTTAAGGACTTCTCTGTGTTTCAGTAGCTGGTGTTGTACATGTGAAGATGTGGAGCGCTATAAAACGTTGTTTACGTGTTTTTAATTCATGTCTCTAAAACATTGTGTTGGACCCGGAGAAATCACAGACTGTATCTCAGAAGTAGACGTAGTCACCGTGACGTCACCCGTCGGTTTGTGGACTGTCGTTTTGAAGCCTCAAGTTTGGCCTTTTGGTCGTCGCCATCTTGGTTTTTGGCCTCCGCCATCTTGGGTTTTGGTCATCGCCATCTTGGTTTTTGGCCGCCGCCATCTTGGTTTTTGGTCGTCGCCATCTTGGTTTCTGGTTGTCGCAATCTTGGTTTTAGTCCGTCACCATCTTGGTTTCTGGCCAACGCCTTCTTGGTTTTTGGTTGTCACCATCTTGGTTTTTGGTCGTCGCCATCTTGGTTTCTGGTCGTCGCCATCTTGGTTTTTGGTCGTCGCCATCTTGGTTTCTGGTCGTCGCCATCTTGGTTTTTGGCCATTGCCATCTTGATTTTTTGGGCGTCGCCATCTTGGTTTCTGGCTTTTGCCATCTTGGTTTTTGGCTGTCGCCATCTTGTTTTTGGTCATCACCATCTTGGTTTTTGACAGTCGCCATCTTGGTTTTTGGCCGTCGCTATCTGGTTTTTGGTCATCGCCATCTTAGTTTTTGGCCGTCGCCATCTTGGTTTTTGGCCGTCATCATCTTGGTTTTAGTCCGTCACCATCTTGCTTTATAACCATCGCATCTTAGTTTTTGGCCGTCGCCATCTTTTTTTTTTGGCCGTCGCCATCTGGTTTTTGGTCATCGCCATCTTAGTTATTGGCCGTCGCCATCTCAGTTTTTGGCCGTTGCCATCTTGGTTTTTGACAGTCACCATCTTGGTTTTTGGCCGTCGCCATCTTGGTTTTTGACAGTCAACATCTTGGTTTTTGGCCGTCGCCATCTTGGTTTTTGACAGTCGCCATCTTGGTTTTAGTCCATCACCATCTTGCTTTATGGCCATCGCATCTTAGTTTTTGGCCGTCGCCATCTTAGATTTTGGCCGTCACCATCTCAGTTTTTGGCCGTCGCAATCTTGTTTTTCCTCAACAGGAAATATCCAAGTCTTTGCTGTCGGCTTCTTGAAGCTGACGTCCAGAAACGATCTAATACACACTGCGGCACCCGCTAATCTGAATCGCACAGCCGGCGTTTCTTTTTGTCAAGTTTCTCTGACCGAGCAACAGTAACTAAAATGGGCGGGACTTAGGATCGATCCATTCACAGAGCGCTAGTGCATTTACACAAGACAGAAAAGTTGCACCATTTCAAGTCAAGTCACAAACAACAGCCGGCTACATCCTCCCTCATGCAGCTCTGTTGATATCGACCGGTCTGCAGCGTACAAACTTTGAGGAGTAATATCCGCTGATGGCACGAAAGAAAGACAATGAAATGTCATTTGGTATTAATTGTGCATCGGCCTGGCCGCGGTAAACAGAGATGACATTTTGTGATATCCACATCTCTCCCACATGCATTGCATTGTCCCAATTCCATGCTTTAATGAGGTTTAAAGATCACACCACAATTACGACACACAGACTTGTTTCTCTACTTTCTTCTTCCTGTCGTATGTGTATCGTATCTTTGTTACTAATTTACTTTCTCTCTTATTTTGGACTTTATCTCACACTCTCTGTATCTTAGGGGACAACACCATTGTAGAAAATGTCTTTAAACATCCTTTCATTCATGTTGATGAGTGTTTCCTCGGTCAACTGGTTCGTTCTGAAACACAGATTCTGGATTTATTGAAGCATCGGACTGATGTGTGAAACCAGCCGGTTTTATTTAATCAACTGAGGTCAGGGAACTCTTAATGCTTCCTGTAGCCTCTGTTCCCATTGAGATAAGAAATGTAACTTGCGTTCTTTAACTGCTTCATAATTGAAGGTCAACAACATCCTCAGGTTTGTCTGGTCTGAAGGGACGGCTGGACCTTTAGCTGCATCACACACAGACTGGTCTGTTTTCTATCAGGTCTGTTGATACTTCATCATTGTTTAAGTCCAGCCGAGCAGTCAAGAACATCAAGATATACAATAAAACATTCTCTTCAAATCATCTTATATTTTGTCTTAATTAAGAGAAGAAATAAGACAAGTCAACTCCAGACGCACCAAATGTTCTTACCCAGGTGTGCTGAATAGGGGTGTAACAATACGTTTTTACAACAATATAATATGCATCACTTTCCATGGTTACGATACGATACGTTACAATACGCTATGCTACGATACAATACGCTACGATACGCTACGATATGCTACACTACGATACAATACGCAACTATACGCTACGATACGCTACGATATGCTACGCTACGATACAATACGCAACTATACGCTACGATACGCTATTGATACGCTATGATACGCTACGATATGCTACGCTACGATACAATACGCAACGATACGCTACGATATGCTACAATACGCTACGCTACACTACGATACGATACGCTATGCTACGATACGCTACGATACACTACGCTACGATACGCTACGATACGCTACACTACGATACGATACGATACGCTACGATACGATGCGACACGATACGCCACGCTACGAAACCATACCATACGATACGATACTCTACGATACGATACAATACCATACCATACCATACCATACGTTACGATACGTTACAATTCAATGATTTGAAATCGATACAGTATGAACATTTTTTTGCTAAAAGTTCAGTCAGTGTTTCTGTGAAATAAATATGTGATACTGGACAGAGCAGGTCAGGATTCCTCAAAGCTTTTCTTGTAAGGGAATCAGGGATAAATTAATTATTGATATAAACAAGTAAAAAACGATTAATGGCAAATACATGCAGCTTTTATTAGAAAATAATAAAAAAGTGCAACTTCAGGACCTGCTGCTTCTGTTCTCAAGATACAAGACAGTGCAATATTTAACAAGAAATATAATAAACAAACTTCTATTCAAGTTAAATGAACAGTGTTTTAACCTGCTGCTTCTGTCCTCATTTTCAATAGAAACAGTAGAGCAATAATATTTAACAAAAAATAAAGTGCAGGCTGGTCATGTTGCCGTTGTATTTTATCTGACCTTTGCCTATTCCTCAAACAGCGAGCGATTTATCGAGGACATCTCCCCTTTTTGAGAAAGCCAAAATGTTTCCACACACTAGACCTGAAACACCCGTCTGGCTCTTCCTCGCCATCAGCCAGGCTTCGTTTTGTTGTCGTCTTTCTGAGATTGCCGCTGCTGGAGCATTTCGATGACGTCATACATAGGGAGAGCGAACCAGAGTAACGTTTAACATTTTTTTACTATTAAAAGTGTTAAAAAATACATTAAAAGTGTTCTTTGTAACAAAGGTCAACATGTCACAGGAGTCTCCAGATCTGTTTACTGATTGGCTGCGGGTCCTCTCTGGTCGCATTTCGCCGCAGAATCAAGCAGCTGCAGCTCGCTGAGCTCAGGAGCGCCGCCACAGCTTTTCATAGACATTGCATCGCAGCTCGCCGCCGGCCGCACTTCACCGCTGCTCTGGTTTGAATTCGGCGTAAGAAGAAGAACTTCAGCAGTAGTGAAATCGCGGTTCTGTTAAATAAACGTATACAAAGTAAACGTGATTTTCCAGAGCGTAAATACTGGTGTTAGAAGAAAATTGGGATCAATGGACCAATAGTATTTCTTTAGCCTAAGAATTTAATAATACAATCATTATAACTACTAAAACATATGATCATCTAAATTTGATTATATGATATTCATGCATTTTTATATATTCCTCAAATTTAAAACTTGTTGGACAATACATTTGTGGATGATGAAAACAAGATATTATTTTCTTATCTTGGTAAGACTGCTCTCGACCACTCGTAAAGTGTTCTCTTCTAAGAGCAAAAATAAGAAAACCTTGATGAATCCCAGAAATCAAAGGGTACTAACAAAGAAGAAATCATAAAATAAGAGGAAATTTGTTCACAGCTGGTTACTCATCACGGTGTCCGTTATGAGTTCTGTGAGATACAGCCCACTGAAGGCTGTTAAAGGTCCGTCTAAACCTGGCCATTACCTGGCTGCCAAAGGAGGCTGATAAGAGTCAGAGAAGTCCACCTTTAATTGTTCAATAAAGATTATTGCTCACAAAGATATCCTGCGTCATTTAATACGAGCTTACAGCGAGAATGTGTTAACAAGATATATGATGCATGAATATACAGTATAGTAGGGCTGCAACTAACATCACTTTCCTGATCAGTACGGTAGACTGTCAGCTACTTATAGTATAGTTGGATATATAATCAATTTATAATCAATAATCTGATGGATCCAATGAGCCCAACTGGATTCATGTGTGATGATGTTAGTCCCCATAGGAGACATTTCATTGACCTCACTGTGTAAAATGACCTGTGGTGACCTCTAGGATAATCACAGCCTCATGAAACTTTACAGCCACAAACTAGAGACCTAGAGCATTCAGAGGATGGATGGATCAGACTAGAGACCTAGAGCATTCAGAGGATGGATGGATCAGACTAGAGACCTAGAGCATTCAGAGGATGGATGGATCAGACTAGAGACCTAGAGCATTCAGAGGATGGATGGATCAGACTAGAGACCTAGAGCATTCAGAGGATGGATGGATCAGACTAGAGACCTAGAGCATTCAGAGGATGGATGGATCAGACTAGAGACCTAGAGCATTCAGAGGATGGATGGATCAGACTAGAGACCTAGAGCATTCAGAGGATGGATGGATCAGACTAGAGACCTAGAGCATTCAGAGGATGGATGGATCAAACTAGAGACCTAGAGCATTCAGAGGATGGATGGATCAGACTAGAGACCTAGAGCATTCAGAGGATGGATGAATCAGACTAGAGACCTAGAGCATTCAGAGGATGGATGGATCAGATTAGAGACCTAGAGCATTCAGAGGATGGATGGATCAAACTAGAGACCTAGAGCATTCAGAGGATGGATGGATCAGACTAGAGACCTAGAGCATTCAGAGGATGGATGAATCAAACTAGAGACCTAGAGCATTCAGAGGATGGATGGATCAGATTAGAGACCTAGAGCATTCAGAGGATGGATGGATCAGACTAGAGACCTAGAGCATTCAGAGGATGGATGGATCAGACTAGAGACCTAGAGCATTCAGAGGATGGATGAATCAGACTAGAGACCTAGAGCATTCAGAGGATGGATGGATCAGATTAGAGACCTAGAGCATTCAGAGGATGGATGGATCAGACTAGAGACCTAGAGCATTCAGAGGATGGATGGATCAGACTAGAGACCTAGAGCATTCAGAGGATGGATGAATCAGACTAGAGACCTAGAGCATTCAGAGGATGGATGGATCAGACTACAGACCTAGAGCATTCAGAGGATGGATGGATCAAACTAGAGACCTAGAGCATTCAGAGGATGGATGGATCAGACTAGAGACCTAGAGCATTCAGAGGATGGATGAATCAGACTAGAGACCTAGAGCATTCAGAGGATGGATGGATCAGACTACAGACCTAGAGCATTCAGAGGATGGATGGATCAGACTAGAGACCTAGAGCATTCAGAGGATGGATGGATCAGACTAGAGACCTAGAGCATTCAGAGGATGGATGGATCAGACTAGAGACCTAGAGCATTCAGAGGATGGATGGATCAGACTAGAGACCTAGAGCATTCAGAGGATGGATGGATCAGATTAGAGACCTAGAGCATTCAGAGGATGGAGGGTTAATGGACTAATCGTTTCATTCTCTACGCCACAGCGAGCTAAAACCTGATGGTGTGTTTTGAAGAGTCTGATGGGTAAAAGGTCAAAATGTTGACTTTGATATTTTCTGTCTTGTTCTGAAAAACTAAACTTTTAGTTATAAAATGTGTTTTTATTTTTTCAGGTTAAAGTGTTTTTTTACTTTGTGTTGACTACAAACGGCCTCGAGGGGAATTCAAGAAGCAATTTGTAGAGAAAGAGAAGCTTTAAAAGGGCAGATTCTTCCTCAACCTGCAGGACATCATGAACTACTGTAGCTGCTGATTGACTGTATAGACGTCTCTCCGTCTCTCACTAAGTGATTACGGTCCTTGAATCTCTGCACTGAGGTTGATGACTTCTAGTTAATAACTGCAGCCTCACTCGAGGCCGAGAGGTCGTTTCACTAAATACATTCATGTTCACATTCCTGTCCCATTCTTTAAAATAATATACAAGAAATTACTTTTATAGATGTGATGATACTTTGATATTCTAGACCAGGTGTCAGCTCTTCAGCTCCTCTCCAGCGGCTCCCTGTGGATTTATAAAAATGGAAATGAATAACTGTTTTTTGTTTACATTTTCATGTCTATTTATCATTGTTGTAGGTCTATGGTACGACGATACGACGGAGTATTAGGGCCACATTGAGGAATCTGAGAATAAAGTCATAATATTATAAAGTAGTAATTTTATGTGTTATTTTCTTTTTTTTCTCTTAAAGTTATGAATTTTTTTCTCGTATTACGACTTTTTTTGTCTTAATATGACTTTATTCTCGTAAAGTTATGTCTTTATTCTCGTAATATTATGACTTATTTTCTCGTAATATGACTTTATTCTCGTAATATTCTGACTTTATTTTGTAAATCTCAGATGTTTTTTCCCTCAGTGTGGTCCTAATACTCCGTAGTACATTGTCTCTTTGGCCCTCACTGCATTAGACTTATATACTATATACTTAGACTGTAAACTGAGTTACCTTCATCACAATGATCACATGTTTTGCGGCTCCAGACAATTTTTTTTTGCATAAAATGTGTCTTTTGATAGTAAAGGTTGCTGATCCCTGGCCTAAACAGAAAAGACGTACTGATATGGAGAGATATATATCACAAACTGATTCTGTTGTTTTACTATTTCAGACTGACCATCAACGCTGAATGTCAGCTGCAGCTTCACAACTTCCCGATGGACGAACACTCGTGTCCGCTCATCTTCTCCAGCTGTGAGTACACCTGCCCTCGATGTAGTGTTCTCTAACGGGCCACAAGAACCCAGTATATGAAGAACTACAACTAAACAACAGAATAGCACATTTGATCTGATGTGTCTCAGGTGATTGTGTTGGTTTTATCTCTGATGTTAGTGTCCATCACTCTCCTGGGTTCAGCTGCTGAAGTGGCCTCTTACGAGTAGATGTGCTTTTAGAAGCGTTTGTTTAGAACACATTGATTTTGGTGTAAAAGTCGTGGTGGAGGACAATCATGACCAAGGGACAGAAGGACAGTTCAAAGACATTCCTGCATCACACCACAGCTCCTCAGAGACGGGTGTGACGGCTTACGAGTTACGTAAGAAAATACACCAGCAGGGAAAAGAACCCCCCCAACCCACCCCCCCACCCAAAATTTGATTGGCCTCGCTTGGTCCCCACTACCAGAGTCAGAAGGTGATACGTAGTTTACTTATTAGTACCACACAGATGGATTATTGAACGGGTTAGTCTATCAAATTACTAAAAAGAGATGCAAGGAAACCACAGAGACGCAAAATAACCACAAAGAGACTCAAACGGTCCACAAAGAGACGCAAGACGACCACAAATTGACGCAAGCGACCACAAAGAGGCAAAACATGACTAGAGAGACGCAAGTGACCACAAAGAGACGCTAAACAACTACGCAGAGACTCAAAACGACCACAAAGGGTCGTAAAATGGTTGTTTAACCTTTCAGTGTCTTGTTGTTGAAAATGTACCCTTGGACACGGAGGTCCAGTGATCTAGGTTATTTGGAATTACAAATAGACTGTGCTGCCTTGCTGCTTCGTCATTAAGGATGCACATAATATGTACTATATCATGATTACTGCTCACGTGTCATACCACCAAAATATATTAACTAATAGGCCATCACTGGGAAGCAACACGTTGTATTAACCCCTCACATTCACGCTGCTTTGTAGGTAGCTATGGCAACATCTGATCAATCTGACTCAGCAGACGCTCATACAGCTCAAACAGCTCATACAGCTCGTACAGCTCGTACAGCTCGTAAAGCTCGTACAGCTCATACAGCTCGTACAGCTTGTACAGCTCATACAGCTCATACAGATCGTACAGCTCGTACAGCTCGTACAGCTCAAACAGCTCAAACAGCTCGTACAGCTCAAACAGCTCAAACAGCTCGTACAGCTCCTACAGCTCCTACAGCTCCTACAGCTCGTACAGCTCAAACAGCTCATACAGCTGATACAGCTCATACAGCTCGTACACCTCGTACAGCTCGTACAGCTCGTATAGCTCGTACAGCTCCTACAGCTCCTACAGCTCGTACAGCTCGTACAGCTCAAACAGCTCGTACAGCATGTACAGCTCGTAGACCTCGTACAGCTCCTACAGCTCAAACAGCTCGTACAGCGGTGTGTCTACAGAACTAATACAGTAAACTGAAGCATGAGTGCATTTAAGTGCAGTGAATTATTCATCTCCATAATCACCGGTAGCAGACTGGCTCCACGTTATGAATAAAACAGTATACAGGTACTACTATATTATACGTTTCCATTAAATTCATCTGATAATATTCAGAGCTTTGGCTTCATGACACCTCAACAAGAGAGTTTCACTTTGTGTAATTTATTCTGACGTGTAAAGGACGTCCAGTAAATCTGACGATGCTCTGAGGATCGTAGTAGTATGTTGAAAATGGAGCATGCTGTATGGTTGATGTTGTTTGTTTATACATATTTAATTGGCTTTGTTGGAGGGAGCTTGACTTCCTGTTCGGCTAAAGTGTATTATGTCTTATGAAATGTGCCTTGAGCCTGTTAGTAATGTTTACGTCAGACAGAATATACATAAAGTTCACCGTTTCCAACATTTATTCTCTGAACATGTTGAATCTGAGCAGCGATTTGTGAATGTTTAACGGCGTCATTAAGAGGAAACGAGAGGAAACCGTGGCAAATGTTAATGAGATTCATTCATCAGGCATGTTTGAAAACAACCAGTAGAGTTTTGGCGACGTCTTCCCTCCCCGTTAATGTTTCTGTTAATTGAGAGCCGATCACATCAAACCGCCGTCAGCTCAGATCATCATTTAGTTATCGTTTCTACTTCAAATGATTCTACGTCTGTTGAAGATCCGGGCTCAGAAACACAATCATTAACCCATCATTAACCTCACATGATGGATGGTACGAGCGCTCCCAGGCTCCGTGCACATCTCGTGAAGGTCAGGCCCATGCATCAAGATGGATTCACTACATTATTGGACCAAAGCTTTCATTTAATCTACTTTTCTTTCTGCCTCCGTCTCTCACCGCAGACCGTCTTTTCATTAGCCGGCCTCCAGCACAAGACGAATGTTGCTCTGTGGTGGCCTCAGGTCCGTCTGCTCAGGATGTATCCATCATTAGGATGGGCCACGCGGCGCCGAGGGTCACGCTCACACACATGTGCTCTGTGTAATTGCAGATGGATACCCGCGGGATGAGATGATTTACAAGTGGAGGAAGAACTCGGTGGAGGCGGCCGACCAGAAGTCCTGGCGACTCTACCAGTTTGATTTCATGGGTCTGAGAAACACCACGGACATCATACAGACGACAGCAGGTAGGACCCGGATGTGACGCACACATCGGGAGAGTCACGACAAAACCGGTCTGAGCAGAAGAAACTGTTGTTGTTACATGAATATCACACAATCTGTAGCATTACATATGGCAAGAAATAAGATTACTTATGTAATATCATCTCCTTGTTTATACTGAGGTTGCAAAAAATAGAAAGTACAAGTCACAGAAAACCCCGTCTCTCTCTCTCTCTCCTCCATCTGCCGTTCACATCCACTGAACCTGTTTTTAAACTGCTTGAATTTACTTTGAATAACAACTTCTTTGCAGACTGTACCACGGCTGAGGACCTTATTAGTAAAGTCTACAATTAAGAGAGCTACTAATAAATATCCTCCTCCACATCAATAAATATAAAATATCATATTTCAGATCTCTGATATCATTTAAGTTGACTACTATGTGGTAGTAGTCGAGTAATGACTCCATGAATAAATATATTCATATTTATTTTTGGTGTATTTGATGACATATTTATTTATTTATTTATTTATTCATTGAGTCATTTGTTTATTTATTCATTTATTTTTTATGTTGGCAGGTTCTGTCCTCCATAAGCTGTGACCCAAATTAGTTTAAAGGGACTATTTGTAACTTTCAGAAATGCTTGTTAACAGCGACACCTGTGGCCGTTAAGTCAACTAAAGTCAGCGTCGGGCTCGCGCTTGCTCGCTCTAAATAGACATGATCGAGCATCGCTCAAAACAGTGAGGAGACACACGTCAGCTAAAAGCACAATATCACTCTATATTTCAGCTGCTTGGCAGTAATGTTAGCTGACCAGACCAAGGTCTCTCCATGAATCAATGCTGGCTTTTCCTGCTCAGCCTCCGGTGTCTCCCTCCAAAGAGGGAGACACCGGAGGCTGAGCAGGAAGAGAAACGTTACCGTCTCCGACCGGGTGCCGCTGATAACGTTTCTCTCTGCGGAGCCCCGTCACTTCACAAGACACGGGAAACCTCTGTTGGTCTGGAGGAGCTGCAGCAGTTATTTCTGCACAAACGTCCACTGAACATTCACTAGATATTCTCAGAGCTAAACTAACTCTTCTGCAGTGTGGAGCACTGTCTGAGTGAAGGCAGGCAGAGGAGGAGAGGCTCCGGCCACACGCGAGCGCGCATGTGCCCAACCCGGTACATTTATACGCTTAAAAAGTTACAAACAGTCCCTTTAAGTGATTTAGCTGATTTTTTAAAATCCTCATCAGAATAGTTTCTGTCCCAGTGACTGGCGGCGTGTTGTTCTCTCACTCAGGTGACTACGTGTTGATGACGGTGTACTTTGACCTGAGCAGACGAATGGGCTACTTCACCATCCAGACCTACATCCCCTGCATCCTCACCGTGGTCCTATCCTGGGTGTCCTTCTGGATCAAGAAAGACGCCACGCCGGCCAGAACGGCTTTAGGTACCGTGGTCTCTCTGCCGTTCACTGAGCCGGTCCAGACCGGTCTCTGCAGGTTTATGTCTGCTACGCTTCAGGTGGTAGAGATAAGCAGAAGCACTGATGCAGACGTCATATCAAGGTCCTTTTAATCATCTTTACTGTTGATCTGTTCTGCTGCTGCTGCTGCTGCTGCGTGGATGTTTGTTTGTCACTTTAACTTCAGTCTCTCCATCTGCTTCTTCTGTTTTCTTTTGCTTCTCCTCTTTAGTGCATGCTCTGTGTTTGTTGTTGTGCAGTCCTGTGGAACACTGAAGGTAATTCATCTCACACATTTTTTTTTCTTTTGCTGTTTACATTTTATCTTTATTTTGCACATGTTTGAGTAAGGTTGTGTTCGCCGAGACCTTCAATTAAAGAATTAAAATAATGTTAGTTTACGCCAAACTTTCAGACTGACATCACAGTGTGTGTGTGAGTGTACCGCTCTGAACAGTAAAAATCCAAACTACCGAGCTGTCTGCGCAAATGTTGTTAGAGATTATTAGTGCTGTCAAAGTTAACGTGATAATAACGCAAACAATCTTAAACATAAGGAATCCATCGGTACCAACCATGTTATACTAGCTTGTCGTGAAGAAGGTTAAATAATAACGCTAAGAAGATACACAAAATTTTGGCAAGGAAACGTCCATCTTCAAAGGGGTCCCTTGACCTCTGACCTCCAGATACAGAATGGGAATGTGTGAGGGTTTTTGTCCGAACAAATGTCCAAAAAAAGTCAGAAAAATTTCCAAAAAAAAGGACAGAAAAAAGTCAGAAAAATTTCTAAAAAAAGTCTGAAAAATGTAAAAAAAAAAAAAGTCTAAAAGGCGTCTGAAAAAAATGTCAGAAAAATGTTCGAAAATAATTCTGAAAAAAACCTGATGAAAGATTGAGGCCTTCAGGGTGAGTCAGCCCGGGGCAGCTCAGGTTTAACAACACACAGTCAGTCAGAGGGCTAACTGAGCTCAGTAGAAACTCATCACGGTCTGGATTCTTTAGGAGAAGCGGTCACATACGTTGAACCGTTGACGTAGGAACGTGACAGTTTCCTCTCCACATTAACCTCAGGCAGTAAATATAAACGCCTCCCTTCGTTCTGTCGTTGAGAGCCTCGGCTTCAGCAGACGGCAGGTGAGTGTAATCACTGTGGCGAGCCGAGGCTCAAGGAAAAGCGTGAGGTGTCCGCCTGAAATAGATGGGGCCAGCTTGTTACCATGGGAACCGCGGTGAAACAGTCACAGATGTGTGTTTTTCCTTATAGGCGTCTATAATGCTCAGGGAGGAGGAGGAGAGAGGAGAGATGAAGGAATGAAGTGATACAGAGACGCTGGAGGAAGAGAGGTTGTTATCATGTCACATCAACAACATCTGCTGTCAGTCAGGACGATCTGTTAGCTGCTAACATAGCAGCTAAGAGACACCGTTGAGATCAAGATAAGGTTACTTTACTATCAGAGAGGCAGCCGCCGGGTGCTTTAGCATCTAATCAATATGTTTATATTAACAATGGATCATGTGACTATGTGTAATGTGAAAGAAGTTGGTAGTGATGAACCCGCAGAGAATTATCACCACATATTCTCTCAGCTCTGCAGAGCGTTTTAGCATCTTTCAGCTCATTGTTTTGGTTTTATGGCCGCAGCTTTACTTTCCCTTACTAAGAATGTACATAGTCAAATCTGATTGGTCAAGTCTTGGCCGAAAAAAGTCAGAAAATGTAAAAAAAAAAAAAAAGTTATGAAAAAAGTCAGAAAAAATTGTTAAAAAAATATCCCAAAAAAAAGTCAGAATGTAAAAAAAAAAGTTAGAATAAAAGGTCTGAAAAATATTAAAAAAACAAGAATGTCCAAAAAAGTCAGAATTAAAAAAAAAGTTCGGAAAAAAGTCTGAAAAAATTTTAAAAATCGGAAAATGTCTGAAAAACGTCCCAAAAATGTCCCAAAAAAGTCAGAGAATGTAAAAAAAAAAGTTCGAAAAATGTTAAAAAAAATTAATTCACTGTAGTCAGCAGAGTTTAATGTAATCTGCCTTCTTCTGACTTCTCCGAGACAATATGAAGTTTAAAGTTATCATGAAGGATCTCGAGACAAACACTGCAAGGATCTGTCAAAGATGGTTTAACATCATATGTTCTTTGTCCACAGAGTTTGTGTTTGTCATTCCCTCGCTCGTGCTTCTTCAGTAAAATAAACATCAGGTGGAGGAAATAGAAACGGTTCTATGTCACAATCAAACCTTGTGGATCTATGTATTGTTACCTGTGAGCAGTGCCTCAGGTGAGTTTGTCCTCTCTGGTGTCCCGCAGGTATAACCACCGTGCTGACTATGACCACCCTCAGCAGCGTGGCCAGGACGTCGCTACCCAGAGTGTCTTATGTCACCGCCATGGACCTGTTCGTCACGGTCTGCTTCCTGTTCGTCTTTGCTGCTCTGATGGAGTACGCCACGTTAAACTACTATTCGTACAGCGCTCGAAGACCCGTCTACATGCAGCCCAAAAGATCGGTGAGTTGTCCTTCAATCTGTTTTTATAGAGAGACGGGGACAATAGCTATATACTCTCAGTACTCTGTGTAGCACATCAGTTTCATGCCATGTATTAGGACTGAATGTTAAATTGCATTGTCCCTATCAAATAAAAATATAAAGTAAATAAAATCTGATATATTAAATATTCTAATATAATGGAGGATGGAACCTGCCACAATAAAAAAATAAATGAATAAATAAATGAATGATTGGATAAATAAATAAATATGTCATTAAATGTAGCAAAAATAATATTAAAAAAACATGTAGCCATTAATTGATTGACAAAATGTGACATAAATTGATATTTCTGTTTAAATTTTATTAATTTATCTTTGTATTAATTCACTTTTTTATTTACTCGTTTGGTTAATTTTCCCTTTCCTTCATTTATTTATTTTTTTTAATTAAATTTTATATTCAAGGGGCGGCTGGTTAGCTCAGTCGGTAGAGCGAGCGCCCATGTAACGCCAAGGCTCAGTCCTAGCAGCGGTGGACCAGGGTTCGAATCCGGCCTGTGGTCATTTCTCTCTCTCCCCCTTTCCAACACACTATCCACTGTCCTATCAATAAAATACTTAAAAATCACCCCAAAAAATAACTTTAAAAAAAACAAAACATTCATTTATTAATTTTTAATTTTTTCATTTATTTTTATTGATTTATGTATTTATTTATTTTATTTTATTTTGTATTTAAAAATAAATATAAAAGAAAAAAAAGAATTAAAAAAATACATATATCACAAAATAAATACAAAATAATAAAAATAAACACATAAATAAATACATACATTTAAAAATAAATAAAAATACATGCAAAAATAAATAAATACTTTTTAAAATGAATAAGAATAAATAGATAAATAAATAAAAGGTCAAATTGAACAGAAGACTAAATAAATAAAGGAGTTAATACAAAGACAAATAAATAAAGAAGCAGATTAAAACAGAAATGTCAATTTGTTATTATTATTTTTGCTGCATTTAATGACATATTTATCTATTTATTTATTGATCGAGTAATTTATTTATTTATTCATTTATTTTTTATTTTGGCAGCTTCTGTCCTCCATAAAAAACAACTAGTCTGAGCCGGGGAAAAAACAACTCATTTAAGGTGTGAGCACGACATAAACTCAGAAGTCAGTTTTACTTCCTGTTCCTGTGTGTCTCTTCTTCTTCTTCTCCTTCTTCTTCTTCTTCTTCTTCTTCTTCCTCTTCTTCTTCTTCTTCTTCTCAGAACTATTCCGTCCTGGATGTGAGACCTCCACACACCGTCATCACGTTAAACAACTCCATGTACTGGCAGGACTTTGAGGAGGCGTGCGTCTACGAGTGTCTGGACGGGAAAGACTGCCAGAGCTTCTTCTGCTGCTTCGAGGAGTGTAAAGGAGGTGCGTGGAGAAAAGGACGCCTCCACATAGATTTACTAGACCTGGACGCATACTCGCGCGTCTTCTTCCCCACCTCCTTCCTGCTGTTCAACATAGTTTACTGGGTAGGATATCTCTACCTTTAGCACACTGCCTGGTCACAGGAGGACAAATAAACTCCTTCCTGTGCTACCTGGAGATTAAAAGACAGTGAGACGTCTTCAGGTGTGATTACAGGACACGTTACTGATTCCCTTCAACACACAGAGGGAGGACAGGATGGACTGATGACAATGTGAAGACAAAGAAGGAAATGTGCTTTGCACTGCTACCCCAAACTCCTCGGTCAGGAGGAAGACTTGCGTCGTAGAGAATGTACCGGCACGTTATTATCCAGCCATCAGTGAAATCCAGTTGATGAAAATCCAAGGACGTTCAGACCATTCATAGTGCCTTCCTCTGGAGGGGTAGATACTATCTGCTACAATAATCAGGGAATAATGATTTATAATAAAAACACACTGAAGAGCCTGGCTTGGACTGATTATGGCTGTTCTCATTCAGAGTTACATTTATAAAACAGACACTTGTTGTAACAGCCACATGAAAAATCATTTTAACTCTTCATACGGACCCTCAGCCAGCAGGCGTGACTCATTCCTCCCGCTCGCAGCACTATTAGTCGCCCTATACTACAGTATAATAAATAAATCGGTTCCCAGGGAAGACAGCCAGCTGAATAAAGCTTACAGCAGAAAGAATAATGTGCTTTATTGGCTTCTACGTTAGAGGATGTGAAGTCAAAGATTTGTGTGCGTGCAGGTATAAATCTCTCATTGTTGTACCCAGCGGCTGACTGCTGGTTACAAAAGGCAATCCAGCACTGAGCCAATACTCTCAGTGATAAATTACCTTTTCTTTAAGGGAATAGTTTTGGGATATTTTAGGAAATGGCTTTCTTGCCGAGAGTTAGATGAGAAAATGCATACCACTCTCACGTCTGTACGCTAAATATGAAGCTGACCACAGACTGTATAGAAGAAGTTGACCTAGTCTCTGTGATGTCACCCGTCGGTTTGTGGACGTCGTTTTGAAGCCTCGAGTTCGTCACTTTAGCTGTCGGCAATGTTTTTTTTTGCCCGTTTCCATCTTGGTTTTTGGTCGTCGCCATCTTGGTTTTTGGCTGTCACCATCTTGGTTTTTGGTCGTCTCCATTTTGGTTTTTGGCCGTCACCATCTTGGTTTTTGGTCGTCTCCATCTTGGTTTTTGGCTATCACTATGTTGGCTTTTGGTCGTCACCATTTTGGTTTCTGGCTGTCACCATCTTGGTTTTTGGTCGTCGCCATCTTCGTTTTTGGCCGTCACCATCTTGGTTTTTGGTCTTCGCCATCTTGGTTTTTGGCTGTCACCATCTTGGTTTTTGGTCTACGTCATCTTGGTTTTTGGTCGTCACCATTTTGGTTTTTGGTTGTCACCATCTTGGTTTTTGGTCGTCACCATCTTGGTTCTTGGCCGTTGCCATCTTGGTTTTTGGACGACACTATCTTGGTTTTTGGCCGTCACCATCTTGGTTTTTGGCCGTCACCATCTTGGTTTTTGGCCATCACCATTTTGGTTTTTGCTCGACGCCATCTTGGTTTTTGGTCGTCGCCATCTTGGTTTTTGGCCGTCACCATTTTGGTTTTTGCTCGACGCCATCTTGGTTTTTGGTCGTCGCCATCTTGGTTTTTGGCCGTCACCATCTTGGTTTTTGGCCGTCACTATGTTGGTTTTTGGTCGTCTCCATCTTGGTTTTTGGTCATCATCATCTTGGTTTTTGGCCGTCGCCATCTTGGTTTTTGGCCGTCACCATCTTGGTTTTTGGTCTTCGCCATCTTGGTTTTTGGCTGTCACCATCTTGGTTTTTGGTCTACGTCATCTTGGTTTTTGGTCGTCACCATTTTGGTTTTTGGTTGTCACCATCTTGGTTCTTGGCCGTTGCCATCTTGGTTTTTGGACGACACTATCTTGGTTTTTGGCCGTCACCATTTTGGTTTTTGCTCGACGCCATCTTGGTTTTTGGTCGTCATCATCTTGGTTTTTGGCCGTCGCCATTTTTATTTCTTCTTTTTGCAACCAGAGGAGTTGCCCCCTGCTGGATATTAGATAGAATGCAGGTTTAATGCACTTCAGCATTGGCTTCACTTTTCAGACCTGGATGTTGCACCTTAAGTTAGCTTGAAACAGGTAGCTTCATATTCAGCGTATAGACATGATAATTCCCAAAGCTATTCCTTTAAAAGACTTGTGAGTGATAAGTGAGTTACTAATTGATATGAGCTGTATATGGGTCTGTATTTTTCAGTGTTTTGCTGTGGAGGTTTTAGAGGTCGTAAAAATAACAAATCTTGGATTAAATATACTATAGATAGTCAACATAACAAAGCAGTTTCTCATGTCTGTGTTGTCACAGATTGATCCCTCTGAAATGAAACACCAAGGGAACAAAGGCAGCCACGCGTGTAATTCAAGTGTTATTTTTCTAGATGTTTCATTTATTCTCACTATGTATTACGCAGCCACTTCTCGCCAGAGCTCTTCACACACACTAGATGAAGTGAATAGGCAAATAATTCTTCTTTCAGCCGTTAAACTAACAGCGACCCTTCAGTTCTTTTACACAGTTGGTGAGCGGGACGCCCAAATTAAACATAATTGGTGTCATTTGTACATTACTGTAGGCACAAATATGATAATCCCTCTCATCAGGATCACTCATCTCTGTTTGGCCGTTGACTCTTGTTGACTCTTGCATGCAATAGACGATTAAACATTACCCTGAAGAAGTTGTAATACGTTCTGGGATAGAATTATAGTTTTAATATGGTCTGTTTGTATTATAATTTGATTTCCCTGTGTTTAGATTTGGCATTAGCAACCGTTGAATTGCCTTAGTGTAGCCCGCCCCAAGCTGAGATGAACACCAGAAACACATATTTACCTCACTTCAGCGGAGGCTACTTCTTTGCCTCGGGCAGTATACTTTTTATATCCCTTTTTTTGAGCTGTTTTTATTTTTATTATATTTGCTGTATATGTGCCAAATATTTCACGTATGTGCCAAGTCATTTATGTTTTTTGTTAACAACCCTATAATGGTTACACTAATAGACCCTTTTAAAGCTGACGTCATCAAAAATATGCGCGCGCATGTTGGAAAACGGAAGTGCCGTTTTTGCCCCAGCAATCCAGATGTGTTAGCGTGCTTTAAACATTGAATTAAAACTGTTACCAGCATCAAAATGTCTGGCTGTTGCATGTTCGGTAGTGGTGAAACTTAAGTACAGAAGTTACGTGACAAAAACTACTTAGTTAGGTTTAGGAAAAGACCGCGGTTCGGGTTCAAATAACAGCAGAAGTGGCGAAACTTAAGACTTCTGGCCTCACACGGGGCACCAATATAGGTCTCCTGGTGAAAGTCTGGTGTTTTTTGACCCACCCATCCACCTCGACCTCCTCCCTACGCTGCGTTCGCCGCTCTTTATACTTCCTGGTTCACGATTACGAGGATTACATACGAACTGATTTCGTTCTTACCACGAAAATCACGAATCAATACATTAAATTTCGTGACTATTTCACAGACTGTTGTGCAACTGGGCTGAATATGGTGGTGAAGACATGAAGGAGTAAAAGAAATTTATGTAAAGTTGAGTTGTGGAGTATTTAGCGAGGGTCGATGCTGCGTTCACGTTGTGGCAGTTTGCAGTAGAAACTGAACTGTCATTATTTTCCAACAGGAGAAGATCAATAAACTCCGCCAGCACTGGTGTGAAGTGCCTACAAACAAGATGCTGAATCTAACACATTCATCGCGTCTCCTCTTCTGAGTGTCTTTTTGGTTCTTTTCTTTGGCAATGGAGTCATTTTTTTAATCATACTTTATAATAACTAACCTGCCACACGTGGCATTTTGTCGGCAGCAGTGCGAACGCTAAACGATTGTTGTATATCATTTCTCTGTGGAGCCCAGATGTTACGGTGTTCTGACCCCGTTCTGTTGACAGATGACGGCCGATGCAATAAGGTATTCTGAGTGGTGCTATACTTTACAATAACTCTGGCATGTTAGGATAAAACGTGACATATGCCTTCATTTAGACAGCTGACAGAGAGGAGAGGCATGTGAGCGAGATGCCAGGCCGGCTGAGCCACTGGGATTCACCGTTCGTAGGTTTATATTCTGCCAATACAAACGTACAACAGGGCCCCGACTGTTAAAATCATCCTGACTGTCAACTAAACTCATTGTTGTCTCTTTCTCTGTATCATCAGGCAATAGTGTCTAAAACACACAGCAGCAGCAACGGACACAAAGTTCTTGTATTTATTTAACTCCGTCGTAGTTTTTTTGAGTAAACGTATAAGGTCGAGAGTTATTGTGAACACGGCCCGGGTTGTTTGTGAAAGTTCAATATTATCACATGTTCTGTAAATCTTATTGACACCAGTGAAGGGATTTACAAAAGACAATAATAATATGGTTGTTATGGTAACATGGTTAAATAAAAACTGCAGATTGGAGTTGGTGTGCAGGTGTTACTTTTGATTTACAGGTTACATGCACTGGTCAATGTGGAGATTTTTGCTTCCATAAAATGTCTTCTTTCAGACAAGTGGAAAGAAAACATTTATTTTACTACTTTGTCTATTTACATCTGTAGATGTCTACTAAAGTCACCAACAGTTACCATTAGATACTGCCTCATTTGCATATTTAAACATAACATTTCAGAAAACTTGTAATACAAAAACTAATTGTCTTAATGTCAGTTGCTAAAAACATGGAGAATTTTTTTTTTTTTTATGGATGTTAATGACAGTATTTTCTGATTTATGGAGTCATACCCTCTGTATCCCTCAGAATTTTGAACCTGGTTGGAAATGTATGAAAATGAGCACATATTTAATGAGATAATGCCTCATTTGCATAATTAAACATAACAATTCAGAAAACTTGTAATACAAAAAGTAAATGTCTTAATGTCAGTAATCAACTGGGGAAGTTTCATGGTGATATCTATTAGTTTTATTTTTTAACCCTATTCACCTGTTGTGTCTTCAAAATGTATGAAATATTTTGATTTTTCGAGTTTTCTCTCAGACTCAGAGCGAGAAATCTCCACTTCAGCAGCTCTTACATCCACCAAACTTCCCAATTTCATTCCGCTCTATATTCTGAAGGTTTTTACTGAGGGGTTTGTTCATATATTATACAGGGCCTGATTTATACAACATTTTATTCCTAAAAAAAAATGGATATTTTTATGGCTGTTGACAGTATTTTCTGATTTATGGAGAATTCCCTCTGTAAAAACCTTTGATTCTAACATGTCGACAAATGGAACAAGAATTTTGAACCTGGCTTTATCCAGTGTTCAGATTTATGTTCTGGAAATGTATGAAAATTAGCACATATTTATTAAGATAATGCCTCATTTGCATATTCAAACAATACATTTCAGTAAACAGACTTCCTCTCTACGAGCCGTTTGAAGTTTAAAAAGCTCATATTTGCTGTTGATTTGGCATCATGTTCTTCCAACTGGACAGGCCACATTTGTTGGTATTATCTCTCCAGACACTGGGAAAGCAAAGAGGGTAAACACTGGGGGGGATTTAGGCTGCATGGGATTTGATCCCAGGCCAGTTTGGGCATGTGTGTGGCTCCAGACCGAACCGGTGAACCGGCTCTGGGCCGAGGATCAGCAGGACTTATGCAGACGAGGCATCTGAGGGACGGACATGAAACTTATCTGTCTGTCACTAATGTGCTATGTAAATCCCTTCGCAAGGAAAGTTGTGTGCTTCTGTGATCACACTTTGTCACGTAAACCAGCGGTTCCCAACCTGTCGGGTGGGGGGGGGGGGGGGGGGGGGGGGATTTGCACGTGTTTAACACTTACTGGATAATTTATACAAAAGTCTGTTTAACGTCCTGGGAACCGAGTAAAGCAAGTGTCTTTTACAACTTTTTTTTTTTTTTATAACAAGTGTAGTTTATGATTAAAATTATATTTTATTTCTAATTTTAATTTTATTTAATTTTATTTATTTTTATTTTTATTTTTATTTTTATAAATTGAAAATAAAATTGAAAAAGTCTAAATCTAGTCTAAAATTTTGACTTTTAAATTTTTAGATTTATTTTTCATTTTAAAGCATGTCCACTGTAGTGGACCACAGGACCATTTTAGTGTGAAAAGACAGCCAAACTAAAATTTTAAAGAAAAAAATTAAACCAAGACTACAGGAGGACAAAATAGGGAGTTAAATACCGACGCTTTGTCACGGTCGTCAGTGTTCGGTACCACCGCACACGGTATCCTTTAGCGCCGGTGACGCACCGGGCGTTCCATTAACTATAATGTAAACCCATCCGCGGCAACAGTAAAAGCTCCGAACTAGTTTAACAAACTATTTTGCTACTTAGTATTTGGTATTTGTGCACAGTTGCAGATAAAGATTAGGCTAAACTAATATTAGTCCAAAAGTCAAAATTTATAGAAAAAAGATGGATGTAATCATTTCAAAAATTCACAACATGTTTTTATCTGATAAAATATTCTGCTTCAATCCATATTTGGCGGCATTTAGCCTTTAAAAAAACTACATTTTCACTGCGGTCAAAAACCTATTTGCTCTCCCTCTCGCTGCGCAAAAACTCAAATTGAGGATTTTGTTCAAGGATTGGTCTTAAAATATGGGGGAGGGGCTTCAAGGACAACAGGTTGGGAACCACTGACGTAAACGGACAGAACTCTCAGAGTATTAGTGCCGTTTCGTTGACTTTAAGTACAATAAACTCAGAGCAAACGCTGCATTGAGTAAGTGTTATTGTGATGAATAAACCAAAGACATTTTCAGTTTATTCCCTGATGGTCTGAATCATGTTGGAGGAAATTGTTGTGTTTTGGGTTACAGCTTCAGTTTCCATGTATTATAACAGAAATAATTAGTGCTCTAAGATGGTTTATGTCATTTTCCAGTTCATCCACTGTTGTATTATTTGTCTCACTAACAGCTGCTGTGTGTGTGCTGAAGAGGTTTTTGACACAAAGTGCAGCTTTCAGTGTGTTTCTACGGGGGTGAATCATTCTTTTGTTGACATGTATTATCTCCTATCTAACTGTCTGTATACTCAATACTCCACTGTACACTTCCTCTGCTTTGTGTTTTCATATATATTTGAGGCTTCAGTGTGACATACAGTAGATATCTCATTGGTCCAGTCAAGTGCAAGTGTTGAGATCATATTAATAGAATAGGAGTAATAACGGACATGTAACTGTTTTCTGTGGTCATTTGACGAGTACAAAAGAAAATGCCGATTGTTCGGCTCATTTTCTGTAACCAGTGTAGCTTTAATTAAAGCACGGAGGAACCAAAGAGTAGAGAAGCAAGGAGATGAAACTCGGGTGCTTTTTTGACAACAGTGCTGCCGCCATTTTGGACTGAAAACACCACTGAGTCTGTGTCCATGGATGTATAAAGAGACGTCTGTAAATCAGAGGATCATTTTATTTGAGGTAAATCATGATGTCTAGCTGAATCCAGAGTTATTTTCCTCGCCATAATGAACCTGGACTGCACCCAAAGAGTATAGAAGCAAAGAGACGAAACTCCGGTGTTTGTTTTTACAACAGCCAGTGTCGCCATTTTGGACTGCGCTTATTCTATTTACAATAATTTATTGTTCAACACAGGACATTTCAATACAGACATTAAATATGACAATAGAATATAAATAATTTAGTTTCACTTTTCTATGTCTCTTTGTAGGAGGACGTTTTACTGGTGTCTTGTAGTCGCTTTCAGTCCAAAATGGCGGAAGCGATGTGCTTTCCTACGCTGTGACAGAGCTTTAAGTTGTTAATTTTACTTATTTAACGTTAAATTTACTACAATTTATTTCAAAACTTCACCTCAGTGAGTCTGTGACTTGCCGTAAGTCAGTAGTTTAAACAGAATTTAGTGTGCATCAACGGTCACAATGGCAACGGTACACATAACAATGTCCGCCGCTCTGCCCATCCTGCTACGTTGATGTGAATGTCCGTTCTACTCCTGTTCTGTTTCTATGGTAGAGATAGTGCTCCTCTACAGCGTGGCGTCCTGAGTGCGGGTGATATTTGGCTCCAGCATCTACCATCCATGTCTGATGCTATTTTCATACCTATGATTCTTTTGCATTAAAGGTTTTTTTTTATAAATCTACATCAGTGGAGTCTATTGTTTTTTTTAAATCCATTTCAATTGAATCTATTTTCAATGTAGGACTAAATTAGAATAATAAATGTAATGTAAATAAATCAAATGACATTAGTTATTAAGATCATTAATAAAAACAGTCATAATAGTAATTTACACTGTTGGTTTAGCTCTTCTATTTCTGCGTACTGTTCCTTTAACAGGTGCAGCGCTGACAGCCAATCAGAGTAGCTGTAGCGGTAGCAGCCAATCAGAGTAGCTGTAGCGGTGACAGCCAATCAGAGTAGCTGTAGCGGTAGCAGCCAATCAGAGTAGCTGTAGCGGTGACAGCCAATCAGAGTAGCTGTAGCGGTGACAGCCAATCAGAGTAGCTGTAGCGCTGGAGAGACCGGAAACAGACGAGCGGCGGTGAGCAACAGAAGTCAGAGAGAGAGACAGAAAACAGGAATAAAGAAGCGAGTTTGAGGAGTAAACATTTGTTTTTTTATTCAGTTTTGTAGTATTTAGTGTTCACCTTCTGTCCATGTTGCTGGATTCTGGTTTCGGCTGAGATTTAACAAAGATCTTGTGAGTTAAACTACATTTCCGGGTCAGTTAGCATGCTATGCTATGTTATGTTAGCTAAACTGAGACGCTGTGAACACGTGTTCATGATGTTCATGATGTTCATGATGTTCATGATGTTTATGATGTTCATGATGTTTATGATGTTCATGATGTTTATGATGTTTATGATGTTCATGATGTTCATGATGTTTATGATGTTTATGATGTTCATGATGTTCATGATGTTCATGATGTTCATGATGTTCATGATGTTCATGATGTTTATGATGTTCATGATGTTTATGATGTTTATGATGTTTATGATGTTCATGATGTTTATGATGTTTATGATGTTCATGATGTTTATGATGTTTATGATGTTTATGATGTTCATGATGTTTATGATGTTCATGATGTTCATGATGTTTATGATGTTTATGATGTTCATGATGTTTATGATGTTTATGATGTTCATGATGTTCATGATGTTCATGATGTTCATGATGTTCATGATGTTTATGATGTTCATGATGTTCATGATGTTTATGATGTTTATGATGTTCATGATGTTTATGATGTTCATGATGTTCATGATGTTTATGATGTTTATGATGTTTATGATGTTCATGATGTTTATGATGTTCATGATGTTCATGATGTTTATGATGTTTATGATGTTCATGATGTTTATGATGTTTATGATGTTCATGATGTTCATGATGTTCATGATGTTCATGATGTTCATGATGTTCATGATGTTTATGATGTTCATGATGTTCATGATGTTCATGATGTTCATGATGTTTATGATGTTTATGATGTTCATGATGTTTATGATGTTTATGATGTTTATGATGTTTATGATGTTTATGATGTTCATGATGTTCATGATGTTTATGATGTTTATGATGTTTATGATGTTCATGATGTTTATGATGTTTATGATGTTCATGATGTTTATGATGTTTATGATGTTCATGATGTTTATGATGTTTATGATGTTCATGATGTTCATGATGTTCATGATGTTTATGATGTTCATGATGTTCATGATGTTCATGATGTTCATGATGTTTATGATGTTCATGATGTTCATGATGTTCATGATGTTCATGATGTTCATGATGTTTATGATGTTTATGATGTTCATGATGTTCATGATGTTTATGATGTTCATGATGTTCATGATGTTCATGATGTTCATGATGTTTATGATGTTCATGATGTTCATGATGTTTATGATGTTTATGATGTGTATGATGTTTATGATGTTTATGATGTTCATGATGTTTATGATGTTTATGATGTTTATGATGTTCATGATGTTTATGATGTTCATGATGTTTATGATGTTTATGATGTTCATGATGTTTATGATGTTCATGATGTTTATGATGTTTATGATGTTCATGATGTTCATGATGTTCATGATGTTTATGATGTTTATGATGTTCATGATGTTTATGATGTTTATGATGTTTATGATGTTCATGATGTTTATGATGTTTATGATGTTTATGATGTTCATGATGTTTATGATGTTCATGATGTTTATGATGTTTATGATGTTTATGATGTTTATGATGTTTATGATGTTCATGATGTTCATGATGTTTATGATGTTTATGATGTTCATGATGTTTATGATGTTTATGATGTTTATGATGTTTATGATGTTTATGATGTTCATGATGTTCATGATGTTTATGATGTTTATGATGTTTATGATGTTCATGATGTTTATGATGTTTATGATGTTCATGATGTTTATGATGTTTATGATGTTCATGATGTTTATGATGTTTATGATGTTCATGATGTTTATGATGTTCATGATGTTTATGATGTTCATGATGTTTATGATGTTTATGATGTTCATGATGTTTATGATGTTCATGATGTTTATGATGTTTATGATGTTCATGATGTTTATGATGTTCATGATGTTTATGATGTTTATGATGTTCATGATGTTCATGATGTTCATGATGTTCATGATGTTCATGATGTTCATGATGTTTATGATGTTTATGATGTTTATGATGTTCATGATGTTTATGATGTTTATGATGTTTATGATGTTCATGATGTTTATGATGTTCATGATGTTCATGATGTTTATGATGTTTATGATGTTTATGATGTTCATGATGTTTATGATGTTCATGATGTTCATGATGTTTATGATGTTTATGATGTTCATGATGTTCATGATGTTCATGATGTTTATGATGTTTATGATGTTCATGATGTTCATGATGTTCATGATGTTCATGATGTTCATGATGTTCATGATGTTTATGATGTTCATGATGTTTATGATGTTCATGATGTTCATGATGTTCATGATGTTCATGATGTTCATGATGTTTATGATGTTTATGATGTTTATGATGTTTATGATGTTCATGATGTTTATGATGTTTATGATGTTTATGATGTTCATGATGTTTATGATGTTCATGATGTTCATGATGTTTATGATGTTTATGATGTTTATGATGTTCATGATGTTTATGATGTTCATGATGTTCATGATGTTTATGATGTTTATGATGTTCATGATGTTTATGATGTTCATGATGTTTATGATGTTCATGATGTTTATGATGTTTATGATGTTCATGATGTTTATGATGTTCATGATGTTTATGATGTTTATGATGTTCATGATGATCATGATGTTCATGATGTTCATGATGTTTATGATGTTCATGATGTTCATGATGTTCATGATGTTTATGATGTTCATGATGTTCATGATGTTTATGATGTTCATGATGTTTATGATGTTTATGATGTTCATGATGTTTATGATGTTCATGATGATCATGATGTTCATGATGTTCATGATGTTTATGATGTTCATGATGTTTATGATGTTCATGATGTTTATGATGTTCATGATGTTTATGATGTTTATGATGTTTATGATGTGCTCTTCTCTCAGATGGAGAAGCGACCTGCAGCAGACATGTTCTAGTTTAGTCTGGTTGAGAAAGAGAGCTGAACGTTTAACATGTTAAGGTTCAGGTCAGATTAAACTCACCTGTAACCTTTAACTTCAGGTGACTAGTTTGAATGTTATAAAGCGTTGTGTAGTCCAAACATTATATTATATCAGAGCAGCTGAAAGGAATGAAACAAATTACACAATATATCCAACAAAACTATATTTGTTTAAATTCTTAGATATTAAAAACAAATGTAAATTTTTTTTGCAATTATGAACCAGAATATTTAATTAATTTTACCATTGAACACATTCAGTTACTTTTTGGACTGGAAGATTATATATTGTGTAAAACTAATCATAATTTTAAGTGTATAAATGTCATTATATATTCTAAACATGATAAATATAATATTAAACTCGTTGTAAATGTATTTATTATATATAGTAAATGTGACATACATAAATGCAAAATAACAAAAGTTACCACCAATTTCACTGGATTTTTACATTTTTGACATAATTAAAACAGTTATAAAAGCGTTAAAGATTAGAAAATAAAAACAAGCTAAAAATAAAAGCTAAAATAGAATATAACACACAAGAGTAAACGCTCTAGTGCAGTATATAAGATCATTATCTGGTTTAATAAAAGGCAGCAGCAAACAGGAAAGTTTGAAGCTTTGATTAAAAGAACTCAGAGTTGGAGCGGACCAACCTACAGACTCTGATTCACACACCTGGATCCAGGTAGGACTCAACCTTCAGTATCTGGCTGTAACACACAGTGGACATTGGTAGAGGACTGAACACAGGGACTGATTACAAATACTTACTGGTTCAGTAAATTATGGAGAAGATAGAACTAAACTCTTAAATAGGTGTAACTAAGATAAAATGAGAACTGAGTCAACTCAAAGAGAAACTAAATATCAACTTAAAGGAGCCTTAAATATGCACTTCTGCTAGGTCATGTAAACAAACCACGTGACGTTTGTAGTAATGTTACTATGGTTTGTGATGGTTTATATTTTTGGTATTGATTAGTACATATCCAGAAGACACAGAGCAATATTCACATTCATTTTAGAGTTGTGTTTCTGGCCACCAAGTGAATGTTTGTCCAAAGTTCTGTTTTTGTTTCCTCCTGGCTCTTTGCTAAAGTTTCCACCATATTCACCAGTTGCCAACATCGTCTGTCTGCCTGTTGTTGGAGATAGAGAGAGGGAAGTGTTGGTGGAAAAGGAGAGTAGGTGCTAGGGCAGGACATTCCTCTAAGGCATCATCAGCAGATATAATAAGAGTTACAGGGCTGTAGAGGAGACACAGGGGTCTCCCATGCCTGGAGTCGAGGTGCAGACAGTCCAGCACATAGCAGAGGGGTGCAAAACACCGGCAGGAACAAAGTACTGTGATCAGAACAACCCAGGTGTGATAATGATGTGCAGGAACAGCTACAGTGAATGCATTAATAGAGTCTGAGTGTTCCAGTGTGGCGGTGGAGGAGCAGCAGAGGAGCGATGCAGCTGTGTGATGTTGCTGCAGGATAAAACAGAAGTAGTCCGTCTCATTCATAGATCAACACGGTGCCGGTCGTCCCCTTACCTACCTACTTTGGCACTACAAATTGTCAGTTGCCATGGTAACTGTGTTCTTCTGACACAATGAAGTGGCACTAAATGATGTGATCGCAGGAAGCGAGGGGGAATCTGACTCCGTTTTGTCGACTGGTCTTGACAACACGTCGCCTTTTGTACTTTTAAAGCAACTTTTCCTTCCGTCGGTGTTCTGATGATTCACACACTCTGCTGAAACTGCTGAAGCATTTTCCAGCACAAAACTAAAGTGGTATTGGGTTATGTGCTCTCTCTCTCTCTCTCTCTCTCTCTCTCTCTCTCTCTCTCTCTCTCTCTCTCTCTCTCTTTTGGAGCTCTATGAACTAAACAGTGATGTTATCATTTTTAAGGCTGTCGCTATATTGACAAGCCAACAGGGGACGGCAAGCAACCGCTGTGTTCACATTTGTTTAATTTTTTGCAATGGGAGCGTTGCATTTTAACTAGGATATGTATCACAGTTTTTTTTCTACGATTTTGAAATAGATCTTTTAATACCAGATCAATATATCTGCTTCATCTGAGTCTATGTGGAGCTAGAAGGAAGTTCCTGCTTTTATTGTGGTAGTCTGAGTAACGTGACGTCATATCCGGTCCGTATCCGTCAACCAAAACAAACCTCAGAGAGTCTAAAACGTTGGAGGGTCAGCGTGGATATGACCTGCACCCTCCCATGTTAAATCCAGCGTGGTAAACACTACACATCCAGGAAAGGATGGAAACACTTTGGGTTTAGCAGAGCTAGACAGAGCAGAGCTAAAGCTGCATGCTAACTCCGTCACGGACAGGAAACGTTACGGTACGGCGGTAACGTGGCGGTGGAGCCGGCCGTCGCTCTCGTCTCCGTGGTCAAATGGGCCGACGCTACGACTGTAGAGCACCCAGATACTGACATTACTGTTCTCTGCATTGAAACGGCCCCGATGGAGCTGACCATGGATGGATAAAGAGAACGGAGCTGACGGGAGAGCTAGAGACCACCTTGGAGAAGTTACAGGAAGTAGACACGTGGGACTACGTCAGCTTTTCAAAATAAGGTGTTAACAAAGGGAACTGTAGATACAAAATACATCTATGGAAATCAGATTGATGGATTATATTCACCAGAAGTATAAAACATTACATGTCCCTTATGAATTAAAGAGAAAATACCACTAATCTGTGAGAGAAATGTCTTTATTCTTTGATTTCTGGGTTGCTGGATAATAAATCATCCCTGACAATGATCCTGATATATTTGACTTCAGGACATCTCTGACTACATACATGCTGAAAATCAAACACTTTTACTTGATTCATTTAGAGATTTTCCAAAGTAAAAGTCCTTAGAAGTGATGATTCAACTTTTCCCTTCATGGTCTAGAGTTAAAGAAGTTAACATTAATCACAATAAATCATAATATTGAATTGCAATACTTAAAAATCACAATACATATCGAATCGGTACACAAGTATGGTGATAGTATTGAATCAGGAGATGGGTGAATCGTCCCAGCTCTGATCCCTAATGAGCGCTGATTGTATGTTGTGTGCAGCCAGCAGGTGTAGAGGAGGAGGAGGAGGAGGAGGGAGAGGATGTTGGATGTAGACAGTTAGCTGCTGGAATAATCTCTTTCTCTGCTCGTAGTGTTTCTCACAGACAGTTAAATCACTCCACATTAGTCTGAGATCTACTCTGTGATTCTGTTTGAGAGTTCACAGAAACTAGTTCTCAGAAATCACAGAACATGAAGATGAAGTATTCAGACTCTATTAGACCACCTTTCACTTACTGATGCTGCGTCTCAGCATCTCGGAGCGTACAGTATCTTTTCAATGTCCTGTACAAATGATGGGTTATGCAAGTAAATCGTTTTCTACGCGGCTAAACGGCAGAAAGTGTCGGATCAGTGAGGAGGCCGGACGGTCCGACCTTCTGTCCCACTGAGACGTCACATCATCAGGAGACATATCTGCTCTCTCAGCAGTATCTGTTCATGTCCTCTAACAGGAGGACGCTGCTTTTAAAGGAGGAGTTTAACATATTTGGAGAAATGGAGCTCAACAGTGAGGTTCCTGAAGTGAAAATCCAAATTCATATATTCTGAATCGAGTATTTGATTATTAGCCGTGATGTCGTAACCATCCAAGGTAGACTGGTACACTACCCACAATCCTAATGGTGTGTTCACGCCAAGAGCGAAGCAAACCTTTCGTGCGTTGAGATTACAAATCAGCATCATCCTGTTGTTATTTCAGCATCATTTTGATCCGTTCACAGCAACGGCGCTGTCGTATTTATGCCTAGATGACTTTATGTTGAGTGTTGATGGAGCAGCTGCACAGCCTGGCACTGATCCAACCAGACTCCATTCACTTAAAAGTTGTCTGCTTGTCGTCATGGTAACAGACCTGACAGAGCATGAATTCAGACTTTTTTACTAATCAGCATCATCATGTAGTTATTTCAGCATCATTTTGATCTGTTTATTGATATTAAATCACAGCACAGTCTGTTTATTATGGGTTCATACCGCAGTAGAGACGTGTGGCTGTTAGATACAGTCACTGTATGTGAATACAGCTCGCCGCCGGGTGACGTTATGAACCCAGACAGAACAGGTTTCTCACCTGTTTGGATGTATCTCCATCAGATTGTTAATGAATAACCACAGACAGCAAAGTTTGTCCCAAAGAGTTGAAAGTTAAACCCTGTCTGACTCCAGCTCTCGCTCCCGTTCTCCATTTCATCAGGCACACAATAAACCAGATAAGAAATCCAATTAAGTTGATGCTACAGTCTTATTTCCCCTTTCTGCAATCATCTCATACATGCCTATAAACAATGAGCCATTGAAAGTGTAATACGTTTTGGTCATAGATATGCAAATGCTCTATTATTATGGGATGGAACGGTAACAAGGCCAGTGAGTTCTGATCAGCTGTGATCACAACTGTGGTTGAAGCAGGAAGACTGGCTGCAGCGTTTACTCTGAGAGACCTCTTCTCTCGTCTGCTGCTGTGAAGAGTAATAAATAAAAGACCTCCTGTTTGAACGCTTTCACCGATAATCATCACAAGTAGCGTGAACGTCGTGGAGAACAGTTCAGTCTGAATCAGTGTGAAGCCTCCGAGGTCTGATGGTCTAGATAGATGATAGTCTGAGCTTTACAGTGATATATGACTTCAGGATATTCTATTACTTTTTAATGATTTTTTTGTGACATACTGTACTATGACTTTATATGACCTTTTTTATGATGTACTGTATTGACTGTTTTTGTTTTTTTTAAAAAGGACATATACTATATATTATTATATATTATTATATTTTTATATTATTATATTGTACTATATACTACGACTTTTTATGACCTTTTTTTATGAGATACGATACGATGACTCGGTCATAAAAAGTCATAATTTATAGTATGTCAATTTAAAAAAATCATAAAGTCATAGTATATGTCACAAAAAATCATAAAACATTTTATGACATACTATACTATGACTTTTTATGATTTAAAAAAAAAATACTATATACTACGACTTATGACATACTACAGCAGCATTAGAGGTCAAAGGTCAAATTCTCTTGACCTCAGTGTGATGAATATGATATGATATATGGATTATAGTCTGAGCTTTACAGTGATATATGACTTCATGATATTCTGTGCAGGTTACCGTCTTTTATACTGGATCAATGTCAAATGTTGAAAACATTGTAATGATGGAGGGATGAAAAGGATCCTAGAAAGCTCCCATTGCTGCAGTGCTACTATAAATGTTCCAACACTGGAGACACAGCCCTTCAAAATAAAATCACTATGAGACACAGCCCTTCAAAATAAAATCACTACGGCCCCTTTAAACTGGCACCACGGACATATTCTGGGGGTCATGGAATAACGTGCACTGTAGACTATAACTACCACTAAATGCCATTATAGCTGCGTCATGAATCAGCTGCAGCTTGTTCAGCACAACATGAAGCATCAAAGCAGCGCTGCCTTTTACGTATAGGTATATACGTTAAATATTATCCATGCCTTTTACGTATAGGTATATACGTTAAATATTATCCATGCCTTTTACGTATAGGTATATACGTTAAATATTATCCATGCCTTTTACGTATAGGTATATACGTTAAATATTATCCATGCCTTTTACGTATAGGTATATACGTTGAATATTATCCATGCCTTTTACGTATAGGTATATACGTTAAATATTATCCATGCCTTTTACGGTTAGGTATATACGTTGAATATTATCCATGCCTTTTACGTATAGGTATATACGTTAAATATTATCCATGCCTTTTACGGTTAGGTATATATGTTAAATATTATCCATGCCTTTTACGGTTAGGGTTAGGGTTAGGGTTAGGTGTTAGGGGTTAGGGGTTAGGGGTTAGGGTTAGAGTTAGGGTTATTAGGGTTAGGGTTAGGGTTAGAGTTAGGGTTAGGGGTTAGGGGTTAGGGTTAGGGTTATTAGGGTTAGGGTTAGAGTTAGGGTTAGAGTTAGGGTTAGGGGTTAGGGGTTAGGGGTTAGGGGTTAGGGTTAGAGTTAGGGTTATTAGGGTTAGGGTTAGAGTTAGGGTTAGAGTTAGGGTTAGGGGTTAGGGGTTAGGGGTTAGGGTTAGAGTTAGGGTTATTAGGGTTAGGGTTAGGGTTAGGGTTATTAGGGTTAGGGTTAGGGTTAGAGTTATTAGGGTTAGGGTTAGAGTTAGGGTTATTAGGGTTAGGGTTAGGGTTATTAGGGTTAGGGTTAGGGTTAGGGGTTAGGGTTAGGGGTTAGGGTTAGGGTTAGGGTTATTAGGGTTAGGGTTAGGGTTAGGGTTAGGGGTTAGGGTTAGGGTTATTAGGGTTAGGGTTAGGGTTAGGGTTAGGGTTATTAGGGTTAGGGTTAGGGGTTAGGGTTAGGGTTAGGGTTATTCCAGAGAGCAGAAATCACAGGTATATACGTTGAATATTATCCATGCACTGCAAAATACAGTCATTTATATGTTCTCTCTCGTACTTTGTTTCAACTCTAAACTTCAGTTTCCTTTTGATGCTCTAAACCGTTTTTCACCGTCTATAATCATCTGTAAATATGAATCCAACAACAACATCTCACATGAAAGGCTTCTTCCATACGCTATATTTAATAATGCACGGTGTAATGTTTCCTCTCGGACTAATTAAAAGAGAAGACCTCCTGTGAGGTCAGTTGTCTCTGTTAGTGGTGATCAAAGAAGGAGATGTTTATTTTGGGTCTATATATCACACTGCTTCGTCTTGTAACGGGAGGAAGAGGCTTTTTAAAGTGAATCCTCTTAAGCTCCACTTGTTAATTACAGAGGGCAGAACACATTTAATCCCTGCTTGATGAATAAGAGCATTAGCTGTGGATAGAGGAGGATGAGTTCTCATTGAACCGGTGTAATTCATTAGTTCATCTGGTCACAGGAACAACAGAGACACCAGGAACCACAATGCAACCTGTTCAGCAACCAGCAGACACTATTGATTAACCTGTTTACCTGTTTACCTGTTTACCTGCATGATGAGTAAGCTCTCACTTCATTATCTAATATATCTAATATATTGATCACATCTAAAATCTCATCTGGTGCATTACAAGAAGCAAAGAGACATATGAGAACTGATTCTGATGTGTACGCTCATTTATGTATGCATGATTTTCGCTTTGCATTTCACTCTTTATTTATGTCCCCAAACTTATTTATTTATTTTTGCTTTCATTTTTTATTCATTTTTAAGTGTTTGTATTTATTTATGTATCTATTTGTTATTTTTTTATGCATGATTTTCACTTTGCATTTCATCCCTTATTTATTTCCCAAACTTTTTTTTTTTCTTTACACATTTCTTTATGCGTGAGGGGGCTGTCAACGTTGATTTATAAACCAATAATAAAGCCATTTGTTACAACGTATAAACCATTTTAAAGGTACTTTATTAGAAACTGGTACCAAATATTCATAAAGAATAACAAACTGAGACTGAGCCGAATGAAAAGCAGAAACATCTCAACCTTTATTCTTCATGTTGATCTTCGTCTCAACCGTTAAAACAGAAATGACGTTCAGGTCGTCGGGCCGCACAATAAATACAGGAGATGGTTTGAACTGGACAGGTGAGAGGATGTGGTCCGTTCCACGTGCTGTAAAGGAGCATTCACACCATGTGCCAAGTGAACTTTTCACACGGCGCGATTACATCAATCAGTCAACGCAAAGAGATGCAAATTCGCGCAAATGATGCTAATGATGCGACGCCATCCCACGTCATTTACAGGAGTTGAAATATTTCAACTCAAGCGAGCCCTTGGTGTCTTTGTGTGGTGAAAGCCTCTCAGCGTTGAGATTGTCCTCCTGTGGTCACTGACATCCTGACGTCGTTGATAGGGATGCACCGATATCACTTTTTTTCAGACCGAGTACAAGTACTGACATTTAGGTACTCGCCGATACCGAGTACCGATACGAGTACTTCTCTGTGCCTAAAGACCCTCGTTAACAGGCAGCTGGAGGGTGTGAGCGACACACGGCAGGCTGGGGAGTCCCGCATACGAGGCGGTGCGCCGCCACCGGCTCTAGGTCGGCTTGGAAAGGCTCGGGGTGAAGGTGCTTCCCGGGGCCGACGGGGCCGACTGTCCTCAGGGCGTCCCAACCGCGTCGTGCCCCCAGGGCGGGGCTCAGCCCACGTAAAAGGCGTCAGGGGTCTGCGGCGATGTCTGCAACCCACCCGACCCGTCTTGAAACACGGACCAAGGAGTCTAACGCACGCGGGAGTCAGAGGATGCAAGCAAAACCTCGTGGCGCAATGAAAGTGAGGGCCGGCGCGCGCTGGCTGAGGTGGGATCCCGGTGTGGGTCGGGCGTACCACCGGTCCGTCTCGCCCGCACCGTCGTGGAGCGTGAGCGTGTGCGATAGGACCCGAAAGATTGTGACGAGAGGTTAACGTCACGCTGCTGTAAAGTGGAATCGGTGCCGTTGTATCGGAGCCGTTTTGCGAGTACGAGTTCATGAGCACAGTATCGGACCCGATACCCGATAGATACTGGTATCGGTATCGGTGCATCCCTAAACTCAAGCGAGAAATGTGCGTGTCTCTGTGTGGTGAAAGCCTCTCAGCGTTGAGATCGTCCTCCTGTCCTCACTGACGTCCTGACGTTGTTGAATCAGAAATGGAGGATAAATAAATCTTGTGTGTGTCTGTGGTCACCCAGAGCTACGATAGTCCATCATCTCTGTCCAGAGAGCAGAAACCACAGACTGTCTCTGGTAGAAACAACAACGTCTCTAGATGACGTCATGTTGAGTGTTGATGGAGCAGCTGCACAGCCTGGCTCTGATCCATCCAGACTCCATTCACAAAACAAGCATTTTAAAAGTTGTCTGATTATTTCATTGATGATGCTGAATGATTTCATTATTTCAGCATCATGTTGATCTGTTTATTGATATTAAATCACAGCACATCTGTTTATTCTGGGTTCATACCGCAGTAGAGACGTGTGGCTGCTAGATACAGTCAATGTGATGACGCTGTATGTGAATACAGCTCGCCGCCGGGTGACGTTATGAACCCAGACACGACGGCGTTTGGTTTTCTTCTATGTTTGATGGAGGAAGTGGAGGAAAGAGAAGTTGTTGGTATCTATGGAGACGAGCTCCTCCTCCTCTCCGGCGCATCTAGAGCGAATGAACACGAATGATACCGGCGGTCCGACACACGCGAGTAAAGCGAGGCGAACATTCTCTTCGCTCTTGGTGTGAATGCAACATAACAGCATTTACATTTTCTACATGAACTAAATCATTGAGTTTACATGAGATTATTGTGTACACAGTACAATAGATAGTATATAATGTTTGTATTTAATCATCCTGCTACTCTCCAGTTTGATTGATGCTGTTATAAAATCCCTTTCACCGGGTATCGTGGTTCCTTTAAGATATCGGCGTACGGTTTGAGTGAAACGTTTGAATAAAACAAAGTGATCGGTGTCCTAAAGGTCTCTAAAATCAGTGGAATACAATTAATTGGGAAGGGTTGCTTTTTGTAAACAGACCACATAGTTTTCCATCAGAATCACTCACTGAGGCGGCAGCACCATGAACAGCAGTACGGAGTCCGGCAGGTCCAGTTCCCTTGGATCGGCTCTCGTGAGGACTAAAGGTTTGATAAAGGTGGTGAAACTGAGTCAAAGACATCTTCCATAACGTGTCTGCTGTGCTTCCTGTAGCGCATGTATGAGTCTGATTAGTCAGTCAGGTGACTTTAATCACAGTAACAGTCTCTTTGGCTCCGGGACACCCGTCGTAGAGGACTACATATTCCATCCCAGTCCGATGTGGGTAGCCAGCAGGTAGCACATCCCGATTATACACGTCATTATCATCATGGGGAACCCTAACCTGTAACGAGCAACAACACATATTCATGATGGTTAGTTATACTCAACTAGTCAAGAATCAAGGATTACTCAAAAACAAAACAAATAGCTCAAATAATGAATAAAGTAGGGATATTTAATACTGATTAATTGCACGATTGTCCATAGTTACTCGCACATTTATTATCTGTTCTAAATGTACCTTAAAGGGAGATTAGTCAAGTATTTAATACTTTTATCAACATGGGAGTGGGCTAATATATATGCTGCTATAATAATATGCTGCTTTATGCAAATGTATGTATATATGTATTATTGTAAATCAATTAACACAAAACAATGACAGATATTGTCCAGAAACCCTCACAGGTACTGCATTTAGCATAAAGATTTAGCATGTCTGAACAAATTTCCAAAAAAAGTTTTAAAAATGTCTGAAAAATATCAACATTAAAAAAAAAAAAAGAAAGCCAGAAAAACATTTAAAAAAAAGTCGAAAAAAAGTATTAAAAAAAGTCAGAAAAATGTCCGACAAATATCAACAAAATGTTTTGTTTTTTTAAATATCTGAAAAAGGTAAAAAAAATTAAAAAAATCCAACAAATATCCAAAAAAAGTAAAAAGAAAAGTCAGAAAAATATCCGAAAAATATGCTCCAATCATAACATGGCAAACTGCAGCCCAACAGGCAACAACAGCTGTCAGTGTGTCAGTGTGCTGACTTGACTATGACTTGCCCCAAACTGCATGTGATTATCATAAAGTGGGCATGTCTGTAAAGGGGAGACTCGTGGGTACCCATAGAACCCATTTACATTCACTGATCTGGAGGTCAGAGGTCAAGGGACCCCTTTGAACATGGACATGACAGTTTATCCTCTCCAACATTTAGCATTAGTTTGGAGCGTCATTTAACCTCCTTCATGACCAGCTAGTCTGACCTGGTTGGTACCGATGGATTCATCAGGTTTTAGATTTCATATGATACCAGTATCTTCACTCTAACTTTAAAACTGAACCGCTACAACCTAAAGATCACAAGTTGCGTTAACTTTGACAGCCCTGATATACAGTATATCATATATATATATCATAGATGTCCATGTCTCCACTGCAGTCAGTGGTTTCTCTTCATGCAGTATAAATGTTTTTCACGCAGAAACTTGAAACAATCCAACATAACACACAGTATATAAATAATATAAAGTGTTAAAGGCTGTACTGAAACACTTATTTCATAATGTTCAGTTACTTTGTCAGAAAAATAATCTTTGTCTCCATTTGTCTCCATCAGACGAACGGAGCCGACCGCCTGCAGCAGCGTGTTCATGAATAAATGTTTGATAAGGCGGCGTTTACTTTTACTATGTCAGCTGATATCACAGCTTCCCTCTACAACGACTCCAGAGGACCATTAAGGATTATGGATGTTGGAGCATTTCATCTTCTTCTTCTGGACAACTTGTGAACCAGAATAAACACGTGGACCAGAGCTCCAGTAAACTATTTAATCAGAAAGGTTGTCTGGTTGTGAATGCTGATGCATCAGCACGGTGAACGAGACGGGGTGTCGACATCGCCGCAGACTCCTCCACTGAGGACAGTCCGTCCCGGGGATCCCATCTGTCCCCGCAGGGAGAGAGGGCGCGGTGCACATCGAGAACTCCACGGCCCCGGGCAGCGGCGAGGTGCTGATGTAAAACTCACGGTCGGGCCTTTCCGAGCAGACCGCGGTCGCGGCGCACCGGACGATGATTTCATTTGAATTAATCTACACAATGGATGATTATGATTGGATAAAGATCCACACTCTGCCTGCCGACTGCAAAATGTGGATAAATATATTATTCAGTGTTTTTTTTATTGCGCATCAACCTCACGTTTACACACGTATTGTCGAAAGAAAATAGACTTGAAGCGTAATTAAACACTTGAGTTCAGCTTGCGGTTCCGTGAGACGCAGCTGAGACGAAGCTGAGCATACAGCTGCTGACCAGATGAACATCTGGAGAGGAAAAACACTGCTGACTCCCTCCAGTCTGGACGGGAATTATTGAAACATCATCCGTTACCGTGTTGTAATATAGGAGCATTTGCCGGGTATACAGTGATTCACGACTTTAAAAAGAAAGTGAGACAGGGCCGTAAAGTGGGGGGACAAAGGGCCCATTGGTCTATTACACGCTTTGGCGTGATGCCGGGTTGAAGCTGGTACAAATCAGAGTCTTGCTCAAGGACGCATCAAGACGAAGGTTTGTCTTCGTGCGGACTCCAGGTCAGGACCAATGAGATGTTAAAACAGACCAAATGAAATTAAACACTCTAAAAGCCTTCTGGTGCACAGAAACAACGGACCGCTCCGAAGTTGGACACCGGGGACAGACTAGAGTTTGTTGTGATGTTTCCTGTTCTCATTATAATAACAGAGATTCAGTTATTTATTATTATAATGACTAATATTCAGTCATTATAAAGACGATCGATGCCATTAAAGTAGAGCAGGAACCTGTAAAAGTGAATTACTGTACGCCAGACGAGTTCTTCATTCCTCCATTAGTATCATGAATATGGAATGTGTCCTCAGATGACTGCAGACCTGCAGATGGTCGGTGGTTTGGACGTCTACCATGTCCTACATGGACACATGGCTGCTCCGACGGCCAGAGATCTGTTGGCCTCCGGTCTCTGACACACAGATCCCTTCAGGAGGACGACGAGAGACACAAACTACATGTAGACGGAGATTCATCTCTGTCAAAGCAGGGAATTAAAACCATAACACGCCGACTGAAAGATGAACTCCTATTAAAACATCATTTAGAGCAGATGTTGCTCACATGTGTGCTGCTGCAGCGAGTCAATGATAAACCAGATAATAACCATAAACCTACTAATGAGGGTTCACACCGCTGTTTATTAACTCTCATATTGAGATTAATGACCAAGTGATAACAGACAGTTAGTTCTAATGCACGGCCAATTATGATGATGATGATGATGCTGATGCTGATGCTGATGATGATGCTGATGCTGATGCTGATGATGATGATGATGATGATGATGATGATAACAGAGGGGTAATGGGCTGTTTGTCTCATCAACACAACTTTATATTCTATTGTGTCTGAGTGTAGTTTTATTTTCTCATCACAGTAACGACGGTAACTCTCTCAGGTCAGATTAATATGTGAAATATAAAGTTTAACAGCGTGAGCCGGGTCTTCAGAGAGATGTAAAAGGTTACGTGTGTTTTCTGTTTATCGGCAGCGTTTCTGCTCCGAGGATGTAAAAGTCGGACACGACTGTTTGAGTTCAGTTAACACTGATGTTCAGTGTTTGATGGACGGTGACTCACAGGTGACCAGGACTTTCTTATGTTATGTCTTCTTACATATGAACTTTTATGGAACCTTTTATGGAAATATGTAAAATAAAGTTGAGGTGGGCAGGGCCGGTTTAAGGCATAGGCCATGTAGGCGGTCGCCTAGGGCGCCAACTTCTGGGGGGCGTTGGTCGCCCTCTAAAAAAGAAAAATAAAAATAAAACAAAAAGAATGGCAGTGGGCGCCCGTCCTCATTTTATTCATTGAGGTAACAAATGAACAAATAAATAAACAAACAAACAAATACACTTTTCACCTCTGTAACTCCCGTTATAGTCAAACAAAAACAGGATGTTGAACAGATAAATAAATAACTGAATAAATAAATAAATTAAAAAATGTCATTAAAGGCAGCAAAAATAATATTAAAAATAAATGTAGTCATAATAATTAATTGATAAAATGTGACATAAATTGCTATTTCTGTTTTAATCTGCTTCTTTATTTATTTATCTTTGTATTAATTCCCTTATTTATATTATATTATAATATTATTATTATTATATTTCCCCTTTTATTTTTTTTAAATTTATTTATTTTATTATAATATATATATTTATTTATATATTTACATTTTTTATTTATATATTTTTATAATTTTTGTAATTCTTCTGTTTAATTTTCCCTTTTATTTATTTTTTTAAATGTATTTATTTTTACTATAATATATATTTATTTATATATTACAAAAATTTAATTTATTTTTATACATGTTTAAATGTATTTATTTATTTTTGCATTTATTTTATATTTATGTATTCATTTTTTAATTTATTCTTTATTTATTTATTTATTCATGCATGTATTTTTTGTATTTATTTATGTATTTATTCTTTATTTTATTTATTTATTTTGGCATGATTTTGCATTTCACTCCTTATTTATTTCCCCTTATTTATCAGATGCCTCGGTCGTGACAAAGCGTAGTTTTTTGACCTATAGATGTAGCTGACCTGATACCTGATTGAGGGTCAACAGCAGCCGCACAATTACAACAAACAGGTTTTTAGTATTTATGACTGATTAAAGGAGGACATTTTGCAGCTTGTGGCTAAAACTGAAAACTAGTTTCAACGTGTATTTCATTGTGCAACATGTTAGACGGTCCATAAACAACAACAGGACAAGTGAAGAACCTGTAGGCAGAATGACGGAGCGCCCCAGAGACGAGACGGAGAGAGTTCTCATCGGTCTGATCAACGGCGTCTCAGTTACTCACATTAAATGTGGTCAAATCCTCAACTTTAATTAAAGATCCCCGAGTGGCTAATTAAGGCTGTTATTAAATGAGTTCCTTATTTAACATATTTCTGACAGCTGGGAGAAGTTAAATGTTTGGAGGATTTCATGTCTCACAGACAAAATGAGAGTTTAGTTACTTGATGCAGCGCCGCCCTCATTAACTAGTAACATCTTTTAAGGGAGATTAGTCAAGTATTTAATCCTCTTATCAACATGGGAGTGGACAAATATGCTGCTTTATGCAAATGTATGTATATATTTATTATTGGAAATCAATTACCATCACAAATCAATGACAGATATTGATCCAGAAACCCTCACAGGTACTGCATTTAGCATAAAACAATATGCTCAAATCATAACATGGCAAACTGCAGCCCAACAGGCAACAACAGCTGTCAGTGTGTCAGTGTGCTGACTTGACTATGACTTGACCCAAACTGCATGTGATTATCATAAAGTGGGCATGTCTGTAAAGGAGAGACTCGTGGGTACCCATAGAACCCATTTACATTCACATATCTGGAGGTCAGAGGTCAAGGAAACACTTTGAAAACGGACATGACAGTTTTTCCTCTCCAACATTTAGTGTCAGTTTGGAGCGTTATTTAACCTCCTTCATGATGAGCTAGTCTGACATGGTTTTTGTTTATTTTTTTCTGCCAAAATTAGGGGTATATCATCAGCATATTGGTGAATCAGAGGAATAAACAGTCACACAAATACAGTATGAAGTACACATATTGTATAGCTAGTGTGACATGGTTGGTACCGATGGATTCATCAGGTTTTATAGTTTCATATGATACCAGTATCTTCACTCTAGCTTTAAAAACTCTACAACCTAAAAATCACAAGTTGCGTTAAAAAAATTAGTGGCTTTAAAACGATTTTGCGTTATTATCGCATTAACTTTGACAGCCCTAGTTTATAAAGTTTATGGTTAGCTTTGCTGTCTTGTTTGAATCCAACTACAAAATACTTTGTATCACACAGTTAACAACGAACTTTCTCGAATTACAATCACAGTCAAGAGTTCGTTAAATAGCTCAAACTAACGGTTTCTTCACTCTAGCTTTAAAACTGAGCCATTACAACCTAAAAATTACAAGTTGTGTTAAAGAAATTAGTGGCGTTAAAACTAATTTGTGTTAACACGTTATTATCACATTAACTTTGACAGCCCTGTGCTTTTATGTAACAAAAACATTCTGCTTCAATTCATATTTGTTGGCGTTTAGCCTTTCAAAAACAACATTTCCACTGAGGTCAAACAACTGTTTGCTCTCCTGCTTCAGCCCCGTCTCATAAAAATGACATTACATGACAAACAATTAAACTGCATCATGAGTTACGTTTCGAGGGAAACGTATTTTGTCGCAGATTCCGTTTGTTTTTGACGTATCACAAAAACATTTCTAATGATAGTCCACGGAAGTCCACGTACGGAGGACGTCGGGGTGGTTATACGGGTCAAACAAACACAGGTCTTTTCAACCGGGGACCCCTTTGAACATGGACATAATAGTTTTTCTTCGCCAAAATTTATCGTAAGTCTGGAGCGTTATTTAACCTCCTTCAGGACAAGCTAGTCTGACATGGTTGGTACCGATGTATTCATCAGGTTTTCTAGTTTCATATGATACCAGGATCTGACTTTTCTTCTGCCTTTCTTTCAGACATTTTTCAGACTTTTCTTTTTACTTTTTTTGAGACAATTTCTGGAACATTTTTGGACATTTATCAGAGACTTTTTAGACTTCTTTTGGACATTTTTCTGACTTTTTTCCTGACATTGTCCTGCAATTTTTCTGCGTAACTTTGGAGCGTTATTTAACATCCTTCAAAACCAGCTAGTATGACATGGTTGTTACCGATGGATTCATCAGGTTTTTTCGGATATTTTTCAGACTTTTTTTTGGAAAAACTTTCTGACTTTTTATTTGATATTTTTCTGAAATGTTTTCCGCCATTTTTTGAACTTTTTAAAAAAAACATTTCAAACATTTTTCTGTTTTTCTCCTACTTTTTTTCGGACATTTTATTGGACATTTTTCTGTAATTTTTTAGGACAAAAGCCAGCGTAAGTTTGGAACGTTATTTGACCTCCTTCATTACCAGCTAGTCTGACATGGTTGTTGTCGATGGATTCATCAGGTTTCATAGTTTCATATGATACCAGGATCTTCACTTTAGCTTTAAAACTGAGCCGCTACAACCTAAAAATCCCAAGTTGCGTTAATGTGCTATTATCCCGTTAACTTCGACAGCCCTAAAATCTTCAAAAATACAGATAATATATATATTAAAAGGACTGAAATCATTTAAAAAAGCTCTTCATGTGCATTTTGAGTTTCTTTTCCAGTAGTTGTGAACAGCTATTGTCGGCCCATCGTTGGCCTGTTGTATCTGTTCTCTCTCTCTTATATAAGTTCCTCTGAATCAGAAGCCACCTCAAAGCCCTATTTTAAGATGACCTTTCCAGAGCTGCCATACATCCCGTCTGCTGCTCTGGAGAAGCTGAGAGAAGCCAACAGGAAGTCCAGAGGACCTCAAGTTAATAACAGTAAATGTTAGAAATGTGTGTGTCCGTGTATTACTCCTTATTGCTACGACTATTTCCTCATTCAGATGATTCAAATTATGCCGTTTCCATTTAATATGCATGTGGAAATGTCAAATTAGTGTTTGAACTGAGGATTAATGAGGCTAGTCGAGCACTTAGGCTCATTAATAATGAGTCCAGTACGACGTGGCGCTGCATTTAAATCATAACCCAGTCAAACTTTTTTGAGTAGCTGACTGAACTGAAGTGCAAAGGTCAGCATGATTAGCATTTTATTTACAGATCAAAGGTGTGACAGGGTGTGAATAATGAGGGAAACCTCAGAGAAGTAAAATAACAGAGAAGGGTAGACATCATCGTCAGCCGGCTAAACAAAGATTCATCACGATCTGATCCTTCTGGAACGTACCTAAGAACCAGGGCTGTCATTTAGAACCGCTGCGTACGCACAAAACGGGCCCTGAAATGTGCGTACGTCACTTCCCACGCAACAGTCGTGATCTATAAAAATAAAACTTGACGGGAGAATGTGCGCACCGGTACGGAAACTTTAACCCGTGCGTACGCACAGTATGGATGCACCGAGGTAGCGACGCAGATGGTGAGGCGGGGAATTGAAGTCAGACTGTAGAGATTAAATGTCATTATACGTATAATGATGCCTCTCACACATTTAACTTCACTTCATACTTATATCCTCTTTATCATAAACATTTAAAACAGCAGGGTTCTTTGTGCTAGTGAGCCATAACTATTCCATAAGCACCTTACAAATGTAAAAGATCAACTCAAATCTACAATTAAATTCCGCTCAATATCTCATCAACGCTGTCTCACCATCGTAGGAGGGAACGAGTGTTCAGAGACCTCCTCACCTACAAACACCTCCATCTCTGTGTCAGAAAAACTCCTTTTCTCTGTCTTCCTCTCGCTAGTCACCGTGATTCACCGTAAAGATCCACTGATCAACAGGTTCATTCACATGCAGAAACATTCATGAGGTGCTTTGCATCAATGATGGTGTGTAGAGGGCGGAACATGAGGCGGATCCACGTGCGCACATCTCCAGGTAGACTGTGGTTTATAAAGGGAACATCGCCCGCAGGTGTATAAAGGGAACATTGCGTGCAGGTGTATAAAGGGAACATCGCGTGCAGGTGTGCGTACGCACAGTTTTATAAGTCTGATTTTTTTTTTGGTGCACGCCATTTTCGTCTTTTGTGCGCACGTACAGTTTTAGTACGGATCCTACACACTGTTTTATAAATGAGACACCTGATCCTTCTGAAACGTACCTAAGAACCTGATCTTTGTTGTGGGAGAGCTTATAAACGGATGTTTGATATCGTTTTGCTGTTAAACTTCAGTTTACTTCAATTCATCAAGACTTTTCTCTGTTTTCTGATTCTCCGTTCACCGTGGAGACATGAGAGACGTTTTCTCACAGAATTCAAGGTAGCTCAGGGTGAGTAACTGATATACAGATGCTCATTTTGGGGGTGAATTATTCCTTTAAATATCTCATTAACATGAGACCACTATGATTTTAATCTCAGTGGAATGAATGTCAACGGAAGATGGATGGAGTGAGGGAATCTCTAAACTCTTATCCTAATCAGACAAGCTGAGGTCACCTCTACAGGAGTGAATCTCTTTCTGCTGAGTAATACCTCGTTTGCCCCATCGCAGGCTCAGCGTGACGCCACAGAGGGCAGATGGAAAAAGTTACCACAATACGGCACAGGAGCGGAGCGAGGTTCACCTTCGTCTAAAAACTCCCATCATCCTTTGTGATCTCACACGTTGATTTAATTGTGTGTGATGCAAGCTCTTTGAACGTCCCGATGTAATCTCAAAGACTTTCTTTAGATAAACCAGAAGGACGTAATCGTCTGACTGGGCAGGACGTAGGACACAGGACAGCTCAGCTCCCTGTGACAATGCTTGACCTGTGACCTTTTCATTGCCACTCTGTTGCTAGGGCAACAGCTTTGGTCCAACTTTACTTCCTATCAGCTACTGCATTACCAAACACTGCAACAGGAAATACAAAGGGGCTCGTCTAGTATGTTTATGTTGTCAAGTTTGAAAAGGTCTATTCAATGAGCAGCATGACTAGTGTTTAAACATGCATGCAGTGTTCAGCAGTTCGTGAAATAGTTAGTCCATGTAATTGTGAACCAGGAAGTATAGAGAGCAGTGAACGGCGTGTAGCGAGGAGGTCGGGGTGGATGGGTGGGTCCAAAAACGTTGGTGCCCCGTGTGAGGCAAGAAGTCAACGTTGATTTATTTGTAACTTCTGAACTTCAGTTACAGAACTTCTGGAGTTATTTTAACCCAAACCACCATCTTTACCTAAACCTAACTGAGGAGTTTTATTTAGAAAAGACTGGAGTGGAAATTGACACGTGCGTCACGTGTTGCTGGACAACAACAGCAGCTGTTTTTCACACTGAGCACTAATGGTTCCTATGTACCCGGTTTATCTGGGCTCTATCTGGACTCTGTCTGGACTCTATCTGTACCATCCAGGACATACTGTATAGACTAGGTGCTCCGCAGGTTAACGGTTGATCGGAGGATGATCGGGGTCTGGAGGCATGAAGGAAGCAACGGGGACCACAACAACTAACTGCTGAGCTCTTCAGGGTCATCTTCCTTTGTGATGGTCTATTGTGATGGTCTATCAAAAAGGCATCCAGGTCCCCAGTGGGCTCATCTGGGCCCTGAATGCAGCACCAGTCGGTCCCAGCTGCCTGGAGTCGCAGACAGACGTCTCCCCCCCGTTACCTGTCTCTCTGAACAGCTGTGACCCTCGCCGCAGACACAGCCAATTACAGGCAGCGATTCGGCCGAGAGCAACGCTTCAATCTCCTCGCTGTAAACACGGCTACGGAGGCAGAGAGAGAGAAGTGGAGCTGACAGGCTGCCACTGTTCTCATGCAGACGGACACGTCTCTGAGCTGTACGAGAACTAACTGCGATGACATTTCCCTCTTAATTCTATCATTTGTTTTTACTGGAACAGAGTGAGAAGGAAACAGGAAACTAACGATGACCGGGTAATTGTGCATTTGTTTTTCTTTACAACACCAAAGGTCACCTGTTGTTATTATTCGGCTTCTCTCGCACAATCTCACACATACAAACGACGGCAGAACGCCAGCAAACAGACGGGTCCTCCTCGTAGGGACTCTGTGAAGTCAGCAGCAGTGATCAATCCCTGTCACTCGGTCCAGTGGAAATGTTTTCTAACCTTGGCTTTCACCACATCATCCACTCATGTACGTTCAGTGACTACACGGCGGCGGCTCAGCCACAAACCGTAAATTATACGTGTCAGAGTGAACGGCGGCCCCGCTGTGAGAGTTTGATGTAAATCCTTCTGCAGACATTCAGACATCTCAGCCTCTCCTCATTGGAACAAACAGAACACTTAGTCGTTATAGATCAGAGAACATGCTATTACCGAGCGGTTACATATTAAACCTCATCTGTCTTTCAACATCACTGACCACTTCCACTTCTCCAACGAGCCGACCGTACAGTACGTCTGACTGTTACGTCACTCTGATGAGAACGATCAGAGAGCAGGTGTGAACTCTGGAGGCAGCGTCCTCTTCATCCTGCTTCACATATGACTTCTTCTTCTTTTTCACCCACCAGAGATCTCAAATCAAATCAAGCTCTCTGTGAGTGTTTCACTCAGTTTCAACTCAATCAGTCAGTCAATCAGTCAGTTAGAGGGGTTTTTATATATCAAGCACATTTTGTACCAGTTCCTCCACACTGAGGGGGAATAGGTCGCTAAACCTGCACAAATAAGACAAAAAGAAACTGCAATTCTCAACTCTCAAATGCATTCCGAACTGAGCTTATGTGATCAAAATGTACGGTCCGATCGTCAGCCGCGACCTGAGTGATCACACTGTGCGGTCCGATTGTCAGCCACAACCTGAAGGATCACACTGTACGGTCCGATCGTCAGCCACGACCTGAGTGACCACACTGTACGGTCCGATCGTCAGCCACAGCCTGAGTGACCACACTGTACGGTCCGATCGTCAGCCACGACCTGAGTGACCACACTGTACGTTCCGATCGTCAGCCACGACCTGAGTGATCACACTGTACGGTCCGATCGTCAGCCACGACCTGAGTGACCACACTGTACGGTCCGATCGTCAGCCACGACCTGAGTGATCACACTGTACGGTCCGATCGTCAGCTACGACCTGAGTGACCACACTGTACGGTCCGATCGTCAGCCACGACCTGAGTGATCACACTATACAGTCCGATCATCAGCCATAACCTGAGTGAACACACTGTACGGTGCGATCGTCAGCCACGACCTGAGTGACCACACTGTACGTTCCGATCGTCAGCCACGACCTGAGTGATCTGATCACACTGTAAGGTCCGATCGTCAGCTACGACCTGAGTGATCACACTGTACGGTCCGATCGTCAGCCACGACCTGAGTGACCACACTGTACGTTCCGATCGTCAGCCACGACCTGAGTGATCTGATCACACTGTACGGTCCGATCGTCAGCTACGACCTGAGTGATCACACTGTACGGTCCGATCGTCAGCCACGACCTGAGTGATCACACTGTACGGTCCGATCGTCAGCCATGACCTGAGTGATCACACTATACAGTCCAATTGTCAGCCATAACCTGAGTGAACACACTGTACGGTCCGATCGTCAGCCATGACCTGAGTGATCACACTGTACATGTAAAATAGAAATTCTGGCTGTTGACAGTTGTCAATAAAGATTTGTTTTAAAGCTCCGAGTCAGGTAAAGTGTGTTTGCTAGCAGAGGTTTGTACGGGTCACAATGCTAACAAGGCAGAAACGTGCTTCCTCGATCGGTTCTGTAAAAGCTAAACTCCTATCCTAAGATAAGATAGGATTTTTACCTGAATGCAGTTAAGAAACATGTTTCTGTGACACCAAAAATCTGAATTGTGAGACTTTTCTCTGAATGTTATCAGGCAGCTCGATACACATTGTTGGCATCTCCTCTCGCAGCATATGAAGGACATTAACATGTGAGTAGCCCTCTGGGCAGTAAAGCATCCTCAGTGATGCACAATCTGACCAGCTAACAATAAAGCAGCTCTGGGTTTAGAAACATGGTGTTTAGGACTTTATTATGTTATGTTGGTTTAGTGCTGAAGAGGAAGAGAGGACGTACCTGAAGAACTCGATGAAGGAGAAGCCGTATCCGTGTTGTTCAGCTATTCCTGCACACACGACGTTGGCTGATGCTCCGATCAATGTGCCATTTCCTAAACAGACACATAAACAACATTAATCATTAAACATTAAAACAACATAAATAAAACAAATAATAAGGTTGCATAAAGTTGAATCAACCACTTCTAGGGACCTTTACTTGGATAGTTGTAGGTTATAAAAAATCTGTGTAATGAAGGGCTCAAGATCGGATATCTTTTGGACATTTTTGAATATTTTTTGGATATTTTTTGGATATTTTTGGGAAATTTTTGGGATATTTTTTTGTCATTTTTTTTTCTTTCCCTTGGACATTTTTTGGACATTTATTTTTTAACTTTTTTTTTAATTTGTCGGATATTTTTCTGTCATTTTTCAGACATTTTTCTGACTTTTTTTCAGACATTTTTCAGATACGATAACGTTTCCTGTCCGTGACAGAGTTAGCATGCAGCTTTAGCTCTGCTCTGTCTAGCTCTGCTTTTCCTGTCAATGTGTGAAACCCAAAGTGTTTCCATCCTTTACTGGATGTGTAGTGTTTACCACGCTGGATTTAACATGTGAGGCTGCAGGTCGTATCCATGCTGACCCTCCAACGCTTTAGACTCTCTGAGGTTTGTTTTGGTTGACGGATACGGAACAGATATGACGTCACGTCACTCAGACTACCACAATAAAAGCGGTAACTTCCTTCTACCTCCACATAGACTCAGATGAAGCAAATATATCGACTCTGACATTAAAACATCATTTAGGGGCGACTGGTTAGCTCAGTCGGTAGAGCGAGCGCCCAGGTATCGCCAAGGCTCAGTCCTAGCAGCGGTGGACCAGGGTTCGAATCCGGCCTGTGGTCCTTTCCGCATGTCAATTCTCTCTCTCCCCCTTTCAACACTCTATTCACTGTCCTATCAATAAAATGCTTAAAAATGCCCCCAAAAAATAACTTAAAAAAAAAAAAAAACATCATTTAGAAATCGAGAAGGAAAAAAAAGTTGTGATCCACCCCTAATAAACAGGGTTAGGGTTAACAGTCTCACGCTTGGACGTGCTAACCCATGTTTTAAATATTGAGGTTTTAGTGCAGATGCATGTGTTTGGGAAGTAGTGAGCATTCAGCTGAATAAATGAGACTTGGATTATACTACTCCAGCTGTGTGAGAGTCTATAGACAGATGTTTTGATATAGTTTTGCTGTTGTTAAACGCGGCCAACATTCACTTCAATCCATCATAACTGATATACAGATGGTCATTCTTTTAACGTCACGTAAAGTTATGAAGAGCACATTACAAAGGATTCAACATTAATGCACAGCTATAAGAATGTTAATAATAATCTTTCATGGTTCTGTCAGTAGCCTCTGTCCGGTATAAAGTCGTACAGTCTCTAATCTGCTGAAGGCTGCTGATGTTTTGACAGTCAGGCTGCGTATCCGTCCTGCCGTTCGATACCGCTCACATCTCAGACGGTGTCAGCGTGTGGATGGAGCTGGGCAGTGGCGACATCATACTACCGATCGATACGGACCTGTCACAGTAGAGTTGATTAAACTGAGACACTGTGACAGCTCTCTAACTCTGTCTTTGTGTTTGTGTCCTTCCCACCCAGACAGTGCCACGCTGAGCTGGAGGTCGCCGGGCCGCCGTCGGGGCCACCAGGGCCACCGGGGGACACCAGGGCCGCTGGGTCGAGTCTGAACGAGGCCTTGAGCTGCTCAGCCTGACCTCCCTGGGGACGGACCCAGCTGCACACAGTCAGCTCAGCGTGGCTGTCACCTGGATCGTATGATGTCTCCTTCTGGCAGAGGCCATCGATAAAGATCCACACCTTTCAAACAGGGAATAAAGTCCCTGCTGACTGGAAGCGTTGCTCTTTGTTCGGTGTTTTTAGCCCCAAAAAACAAACCGTCTCATCCTCTGTTTTTATATAAAATAGAGGTTTGCTCAAAGAGATGTGGATCTCTCTCCAGCCCACGCTGGGGCTTTCTCATGGCGAGAAGAGATCAGATTTACCGCTCAGGGCTCGGTTAATAAATTCCAGAAAGTATGGCAACCGTCCTGGACTACTATAAAAATGTCTACACTTCAAGAAATATAACTCAATGCCTATAACTGATAACCACAACTTCATAGTATCGTTGTAGAATCTTTATTTTATTTATTTTACTATGTGTTTTTTTGGTATTATTTATACTCTTCACAGCATTTGTTATTATTATTATTATTATTATTTTTATTATTATTATTTTATAAGTAGTATTATAAACATTATTAATATTTCTTTTATTCATTTACTTTACATTGTATTTTTTCTATTTCTATTTCTTATTTATATTCTATATTTACAATATGTGTTACTATTATTATTATTATTATTATTATTAATATTATTGTTATCATTAATCATATTTATTTTAGCATATTTTTTTCTATTGTTACACAGTATTTTATTTATTCATATTCTTAACAACATTCATTATTATTATTATTATTATTATTATTATTATTGTTGTTATTTTATTTAGATATTTTACCATGTGTTTTTACTATTATTGTCTTTGCAATATGTGTTACTTGTATTATTATTATTATAATTAATATTATTAGTATCATTAATATTAATGCTTTTATTTATTCATTTGACTATGTGTTTTTTTCTATTACGTTATTTATATTCCTTACAATATTTGTTACTAGTGTTATTGTTATTGTTATATTTATTATTTATTATTTATTTTTTTGTGTTGGCCAGTGTCCCAGTGAGGTGTGGTGGGATGCAGATGTTGACATATTGTATAATGTACAATGTGTAAATGTTTGAACAGCCAATAAAAGATTTGAATAATACTAATAAAACAGAGGCTTACCCCCGAGACAGGCTCCCATGGCCAGGGCGTAGATGAGCGGTTTTACTGGCAGGTTCACGTCTGCATCCTGACTCAGGTTGATGAGAACAGGAATCTGTGAGTACAGAGATAAAATGGAAATTATTAAAAAAAATACACACAGCTGTTAGTGTCTTAACCCTTCTGGCAGAAAATCATTTTATATGCGTTATTTTTCCAAAAATAATTTTAATAACAAAATGATTTCAGCTAAGTTTGGTGTCTATAACTCAGTAAATAGTCTGAAACGCTCTAATACATATACATACAGTATGTACACAGGGGCTCCATCTATGTGATGGGTTTTACATGCAACATGCAGCAGCTGATGAGCCACATCAGATCCCTCCGACAGGCTGTTCTCAATCCTTTTGGATTGTTGGATTATTTTCTGAGGAATTTACTTCCCTTCCTGCATCTCCTCTGAATATGAGTCTACAGACGAACCATTAAAGCGTCCGTGTGCAGCGTAACCGTGAACACTTCCACCGTTTCCTGCTGGTGAAACCAGATGTTGCGTGACTGAATACTGGTGTGTATACCACTTTAACAAACCGTACTAACGGAGGATGCATACACTGAACACGTAGCCGTATATCAAGAAAATACAAATCAAACCCTCGCTGAGTATTTACAGGAACTAAGAGAGAAAGAAAAATACTGTATACTGACGATGAAATGGTTTACATTTGGTCGGCTGCCATAGAATCGTTTGTGCTTAAAGTTTGAAGGAATAATTCAACATTTTGTGAAATATACTTATTTGCTTTGTTGCTAATAGTTAGAGTAGACATTAAAGCATCAGGCTGAAGCCTCTCACCATGGTGGCAGTGAAGGGGATGTTGTCGATGAGAGAAGAAGCCAGAGCCGAGACCCACATCACCAGGATGATGGCGATAGCCAAGCGCTGGTCTTCTGGCACCGCCTGAGAGGTGGAGATAATAACAAGACAGAGACAGATAACTGCTGTTTCACCGACACTCTGATGCACACGTCACCCCCCCTTCAGCCCATCACTGATTTAAATCAAACACACCAATTACGTTCATTCGTTGACACTGAGCCTGTCTTCAGGGAGGACAGGATGTCTGACTGTGTGACACGACCACGGGGGGGTGGTGGCGGCGGCGTCTTTGAGTTTCATCTCTGAGCTCCGAGCGAGGCCAATTCTCCACCCGTCACAAGCATGATGTCGTTTCAACCGTCTCCTCTTTAAGTATGCATGGCCGGGTTTAAGGAGGCAATATCTCCTCCTTTCACCTCGTCTCAAGAGAGGAAGACCAGGCAGTCCTACCCAGCATGGTGTCCACTGTTTGGGGAGGCGGAGCAGGTCATAGAAAAACCCCCCCTCCCACCTGTCAGGTGTGATCATTAGACTTATAGAGGCCCAACATCCAAACACCAGCTGACGTACCCATTACTGCTGCTAAGAGACGCCTCGCTCACATGATGCACACAGGCTAGAATATCTCTGAACGTTACCTCAGACCCATTCCACCGCTGACCGGAGTCACATGTAAACAAAACATAATGGAATCCAGAGCTGTGCAGAACAAAAAGGATCAATATGCATGAAATGCAATATCATGTCACCTGTGCCCAATTAACAATTCTGTCCAGTTTACAGGGAGCCCAGAGAGACGACCGGTAACGTTTGAGAATCAAAGAGGAAGACTCACCTTTATAAGCAGCGCCGTCTGAACTCCAATGTAGTCGATGAGCTGCAGCTGGGCCAACGCCTGAAGAATGAAGAGGGGAGAAGATTAATATGAAGGTCTGAGGAGAATTAGTTAGAGGTGGGATTGAACCAAGAGAAGAAAAGCAATACCGTTTTTGTTTCCATTATAGTAGACAGAGATGGATCTATTGTTGTTATAGTTACTGACACAGAGAACAAAAAGATATTCACACACTGGTGGACGTTTCTACGCCTTAATACCGCTACCTCCAGGTACAAATACGGGACTTTCACTTTGGAAAATCTCTAAATGAATACAATAAAGATGTTTGATTTTCAGCATGTATGTAGTCAGAGATGTCCTGAAGTCAAATATATCAGGATCACTGTCATGAATTATTTATTATCCAGCAACCCAAAGACCAAAGAATAAAGACATTTCACTCACAGATTAGTGGGATTTTATTTTTAATGTATAATGTTTTATTCTTCTGGTGAATATAATTTAATCAATCTTATTTCCATAGATGTATTTAGTATCTACAGTTCCCTTTGTTAACACCTTATTTTGAAAAGCGGACGTAGTCCCACGTGTCTACTTCCTGTAACTTCTCCAAGGTGGTCTCTAGCTCTCCCGTCAGCTCCGTTCTCTTTATCATCCATGGTCAGCTCCATCGGGGCCGTTTCAATGCAGAGAACATTAATGTCAGTATCTGGGTGCTCTACAGTCGTAGCGTCGGCCCATTTGACCACGGAGACGAGAGCGACGGCCGACTCCACCGCCACGTTACCGCCATACCATAACGCTTCCTGTCCGTGACAGAGTTAGCATGCAGCTTTAGCTCTGCTCTGTCTAGCTCTGCTTTTCCTGTCAACGTGTGAAACCCAAAGTGTTTCCATCCTTTACTGGATGTGTAGTGTTTACCACGCTGGATTTAACATGTGAGGGTGCAGGTCGTATCCACGCTGACCCTCCAACGTTTTAGACTCTCTGAGGTTTGTTTTGGTTGACGGATACGGAACGGATATGACGTCACCTTACTCAGACTACCACAATAAAACAGTAACTTCCTTCTACCTCACATAGACTCACATGAAGCAAATATATCCATTCTGGCATTAAAAAAATCTATTTTAAAATTGTAAAATAAATTAATTGCGATACTTAGGGGAATCAATATTTAGTCTGTAGTAAAGATGTTTGTCAGAGGAGAGTCCAGCTTCATTTATCCCAGCTCTGGCTCACTTTTCATTTCATATACTCTAAGTATTTATTAAAATCATATACATGGTCTTTCAATCAATACTAGAAATATGTAAGTTAAATACCTCCATCAGAACGAAGAGGCCAGCGAAGAACAGTAACGTGGCCCACTCCACCCGGTGCAAGATGATCTCAAAGTCCTGGATGTCGGCCAGAACCAGAAGCCACAGAGAGCCCAGGATGGCGATCCAACCTGAGAGACAGAACCAGAACCAGACGATTATTATAATTAATCTGTTCAAAATATAGAATATATATATAAAGACAATCATCTAATAAACAGATCATAGCATGAAGTACTTGTTGGAAACAGTGAAAGAAGTATGGTTTGGTCTGTCTTGTTGGGTTCGATGAAGCGTTCAGGATCACAAACGTGTCATTTCAACACCTTCTAGTCCAGAGGACAACAGTTGGCAGCAGCCGGCTGATATTTACAGCCGGAGAGTGTTTTTGAGGAGTGTGCATCCACTTGGAGAAGATTTGATTAAACAGGTGAGCGGCGGTAATTGCCTTCGGCCGAGGCCTTCGGGGAAATAATTTCACAAGTGACGGGAATTAGTGAAGAAAGAAGAGCGATGGAAGGACACGAAGAGGAGAGTGGCAGAGGGAAGACTGAAGACTGAACAAAGCTTTCAGACATATAGAGTCGTCGTCTCAGAGACATCTGACTGGACACGGCAGGTTACTAACTCCTGAACGGTCGTGTATCTACAGAAGCTAGAATAGTTCTGCAGGTTAAAGGGACAGTGTGTAGGATCTGGTGACAGCTAGTGGCGAGGTTGCAGATTGCAACCAGCTGAAACTTCTCTTGTGTCGGAGAACTACGGTGGCCGACGCAAAAACGTGAAAACATGAATGTCCCTATCTACGGCTGCAGCTCTGGATTATTTAAGTAATCAAGTATTCTACTAATAATTCCATCGACAAATCAAATAATTGAATAAAAAATGCTTTTGCATTATTGAGGAGCAACAGTTAATATACACAAAAGAAAATAAGACGGGTCTCTTAAAATGAGAAACTAATTGGTTTCGTTTTTAGAAAAATTTACATTTTTATTGCTTAAATTGTAGACAATAATATGTAAGATTAAGGGCTGTCAATCAATTAAAAGAGTTAATTCTGATTAATCACAAATTAATTACACATTTTTTATCTGTTCTAAATGAACCTTAAAGGGAGATTTGTCCAGTATTTAATCCTCTTATCAACATGGGAGTGGACAAATATGCTGCTTTATGTAAATGTATGTATATATTTATTATTGTAAATCAATTAACAACACAAAACAATGACAGATATTGTGCAGAAACCCTCACAGGTACTGCATTTAGCATAAAGATTTAGCAAGTCTGAAAAAGAGTCTGACAAATGTCTGAAAAATATCAACAAAAAAAAGTTTTTTAAAAAGTCTGACTAAATGTCAGAAAAATATCAGAAAGAAACTCAGAAGAATGTCCGACAAATGTCTGAAATATGTCTGAAAAAAGTACGACAAATATCCATCAAATGTCCAACTGTCAGAAAAAAAAGTCAGAAAAAAAGTCAGAAAAATATCAGAAGAGCGTCAACAAAATGTCTGAAAATTGTCCGAAAATATCTGAAAAAAAGTCAGAAAAATTTCCTACAAATGTCCGAAAAAAATACGACAAATGTCCAACAAATGTCTAAAAAATATATTTTTTTAAATATTAGAAAAATACTCACAAAAAAGACAGAAAATATCCCAAAAATCTGCTCCAATCAGAACATGGCAAACTGCAGCCCAACAGGCAACAACAGCTGTCAGTGTGTCAGTGTGCTGACTTGACTATGACTTGCCCCAAACTGCATGTGAGTATCATAAAGTGGGCATGTCTGTAAAGGGGAGACTCGTGGGTACCCATAGAACCCATTTACATTCACTGATCTGGAGGTCAGAGGTCAAGGGACACCTTTCAACATGGCCATGACAGTTTTAGTGTAACTTTGGAGCGTTATTTAACCTCCTTCATGACCAGCTAGTCTGACCTGGTTGGTACCGATGGATTCATCAGGTTTTTTTCCACTTTTATTCAGACATTTTCAGACGTTTTTTTTTAAACATTCCTCAGGCTTTTTTTCCCCAATATTTTGCGAACTTTTTTTTCTATTTCTTCCAAACCTTTTCAGATTCTTTATCGAACATTTTTCTGACTTTTCTTTCGAAATTTTTCCGACCTTTTTTCAACTTTTTTTTCAACTTTTATTCGGACATTTTCTGACTTTTTTTCAAAAAATTCTGAGCTTTTTTAAAAAAATGTTTCTACTTTTTCAGACATTTTCAAACATTTTTCAGACTTTTTTTCAGTTTTTTTGGACATTTTTGTCACAATTTTGTGACTTTTTTTCTGATTTTTTATCGGACATTATTCAAACTTGTTATTGGATATTTTTCTGACATTTTTTTCTGACAAAACCCCTCAAGCAACAGAGGACAAATAATAGCGATGAAAATACGACGTTTATGGATATTTCCTGCGGCTGCATCCTGAACAGAGACAGCAGCAGATAACAGACCTGAAGAGCTCTCCAATTAAAAAAGAGCTTTTAGGCGAATCTGAGCCGTTTATGATCGACTCATCTATCATCGAACGACAACAACGTCTGAGGCAGGAAATGTGCTGTGAGAAATGTCCACAGAACAAACACAAGGCCAAAAGATAAAGAGGTTTGTTCTCCGGCTCGAGTGTCTCGTTCACTTTGATAAGAAACTGTGATGTTTCAGAGTATGGAGGACCGAACCTGCCAAAATAAATTAATAAATAAATAAATGTCTCGATACATAAGTAAATATGTCATTAAATATAGCAAAAATAATATAAAAAATATATAGAATATCGTCATGCACTCTGACCCCGTGACGACACGCGTTGGGTGACATTTGCATTTCTCATTTGCATAATGAGGCAGAAATGCATAAAGAAATATAGAAAGAAAAGAATACAGAAATAAATAAGTTATGGGGAATAAATAAGGGGATGAATGCAAAAGGAAAATCCTGCATAAATAAATGAATAAATACTTAAATAATAAAATAAATATTAAATAAATAAAAAGTAATGCAAAAATAGTAAGTCAAGAGTATTAAGAAAATAAATGAATAAATAAAAAATAAAAGCAATAAATAAATAAATATATTTTAAAATGTATTTAAATAAAAATAGAAATTAGGAAATAAATGAATAAATGCATAAATACATAAATAAATACACACACTTAAATGTAAATAAATATTAAATAAATAAAAAAATATGAATAAAAGTAGAAATTAAACAGAAGACTAAATAAATAAGTGAATTAATACGAAGATGAAATATTAAAGAAGAGAACAGAAATATCAATCTATGTAATATTTTAACAATTAATTAATAGCTACACTAATTATTTTTGCTACATTTAATGACATATTCATTTATCTACCAAGTCATTTATTTATTTATTTATTAAAAAAAAAATAATAATTATTATTATTATTTTGGCAGTTTCTGTCCTCCATACCAGAGATTCAAAGTAATTTAAATGTTAGAATTTAACCAAAGGAAGAGAATATATTATTGAATTATTATTACTATTGAATCTCTTTACCGTCTAGACCGAAGCTGTAGCTCACAGATAACCACGGACACACGAGAGGGATCAGATAACCACGAACACACGAGAGGGATCAGACCAGACAATAATCAGACTGTTATTAAATCTTACCGTTTGGAGTTAATGAACTTTTAATGAGGCTCAGTTTTTAAAACACGTGTGAATGAATAGACGGCGCTCACCGCAGTTGTCGACCCCGACCACGACCTTGCGTGCATCAATGAGCGGCGTGTTTGGACGGGCGTCTGTCCTCCGCGGGGACGGCCGACACGCTGCCGCGGGGTCATTCCCATTTAATAAGTGTCACCGAGAGGCGACCTGAGCAGCGGCTGTAATTAACGGAGCATGTTTGGTGACGGAGGCCTCGGCGGCAGGGTGGCGGCGAGCGGCCATCGTCATTTAGGGATAGTGTTAGCATTAATGAGACGCCGTTGAGGTCGTCACACCAGAGACATCACAGTCAGACGAGATATAACCTCAACCTCACACAAATGTCCACATTTACTAACGCGCACAAACAACTCCTTCTCCTTCTCAACTCGGCAAATACGACAGCGTGGAGCTCTCTGGAGGTCGGTCTGTAGACGAGGGGCTTTTATTTTTGAGATTTTTAATCTCAATGAGTTTTTACTCCTGGTTAAATAAAGGTTAAATAAAAATGACTCGCGCTCTTATAAAGTATTCTAACTCAAACTTTCCAACTTGTAGATTTACACTGGATGTCACGCTAAGAGGAAAGGCTTTTGTAGAAGAGGTAAGAGCGCAAAAACAAATTACAAGTTGGAAGCTTATTGGTGGTGACGTCAAGTCGTGTGACTCGGGATGCACCGATACGATACCAGTATCGGGTATCGGGTCCGATACTGTGCTCATGTACTCATACTCGCAAAACAGCTCCGATACAAATGTGCATACTGTAGTTTTGCTGGAACATTCTTCATCCCATCTTGAAACATGAATAGATGTAAAGTGATGCGTCTAAATGCAGCTCTGTAATTTGTTGGTTGTATTCTCTAGTCAGCCGGTTATTTGGCCTCATCTCACAACATGCAGCGACAGGAAGCTGTGTTTCATAATTACATGACAGAAGCTAAAACCGCCCAGCCTGTTAAAACCAGAGCGCCGCACTTACCGAGCTCCAGATGAATGCTGGGAACGAAGGAGTTGAGGAAGAACATGAAGATCACCACGCCGAGGACGGACACGCACTTCACCAGCAGCACCTTGTCGGTGATTCTGTGCTGTGGAGGAGAACATAAACACGTTGTGTCTGAAGGAGGGAAAAGCTTTTATCATACAGCTGATGCTATTTGTCTCTAGTGAAGCTTCAAAGCTTCATTATTGAGATAGCATCACGGACGCAGCACCGTCACAGTCACAGAGGATTAAAACTCACCTTCTTCTGCAGCTCCTGAATGTTTTGCTCCCAGTTCTTGTCCTCTTGAGAGATTTCTCTGTCGGACACAGTTTTAATCTCATATTAATTAGTGTTAAAACATTTAATTACAGACTAATCACTCTCTTAAATAGAGTTTTAGAACATTAGTTATATTCTAGAGAATGGTGCCTCTACCAGCTGTTTATGAATACATAATTAATGTGCTTTTGTTAGGTAAGAAAATAACAAATCAATAACTGCTGTGACTGTCTGGAAAACATGTTGGACAAGAGGACAAAAAAAAAAACTAGTCCTGGACTTTTTAACCCAAAAACTAAATAAATAAGTTGTGTTTTAAACAATAAAATAATCTCAAATAAACTCAACTAAATGTGCATTAATGAGGATTCATACAAAGTCATCAACAATATTATAAAAAATACTGAATTCTTTGTCTCATTCACATAAAACATTCAGCCTGGTCTCCCAAAAATGAATCTCAGTTACGTTTCTCCTCCTCTCCTGAAACCAAAACTCAGCATTCACTTATTTTAATTAATGTAAATAATGTAACAAACATTTTTATTTTAAGCCAAATCGTGATGTGTTTACTAAACCTAACCTAACCTCACCTCCGCCAACATAACATAACCATAACCTCCGCCAAGGCCAAGGGTGTTGGTTTGTTGGTTTGTTGGTTTATTTTATATATACATGGTATATATTGTTTATATATAAATGGTGCGCAGTGTGACTGATGACGCGTTGATGATGCGTGACCCCGCCTCCTTCCTCCTTCTGAGAGCAGAGAGATACGTGTGTGGATGTGTGGAGCTGCTGTCCGTCCGCGGTGAGAAAGAACAAAGACAACGTAGTGTAACGTTCTACCGACATAACAAGGCTGCTGAATGAGAGAGGCATCCGCCGATACGTTACACGGAAACACACCGCGTTAATAACAAGCCGACCACCTCACGGTACCGCCAGCTGGGAGCAAAGGGAAAAAAAAGAAGTCTGAAAAATGTCCAAAAAAGGTAAAAAAAAAATGTCTGAAAAAAGTAAAGAAAAAAAAAGTCTGAAAAATGTAAAAAAAAAAAAACATTTTAAAAAAAAAGTGTCTGAAAAAAGTTTAGAAAAAAGAAAAGAATTTTTTATTTTTTTTAAATGTCCGAAAAAAAAAAAAAAAGTCAGAAAAATGACAAGAAATTTAAATATGTTCTAGTATAAGCCCAAAATACATGTATGAACATAAAAAAAAGTCAGAAAAAATGTACAAAAAAAGTCAGAAAAACTTCCAGAAAAAAGTAAAAAATAAAATGTCTGAAAAAAGGAATCTGTTTTTAAATTTTCGCGTCGGCGGAGGTCTGCGCTCTCCGAGTGCCATTCTGGTTTTGTTGTGTTTGACAACATTAACCACGTGTTTAATACTACAACCGTTATCCGGGAGAAAATACGTCCCTCTAAACGTAACAGAGGATGTATCACAGCACGTTGTCATCTCACTTCGTCACATACTGACGCTTTGTCAGACCCCTCGGCGCCCCTTTAGGTTCGCAGTAAACACGGGGTTAACGTTGAGGATTCAAACTAAAACACTTGCTTAGGATTAGGCAACAAAAAACAACATGGTTGGGCTTAACATGACTACGTAAAGTGAAAATGAAAGTGAATGTTGTGAACACAGGAGACGAACAGCGGTCTCCTGGATGAAAGCCCGGTGTTGTTGGACCCATCCACCTCCCCGCCCTCCGCCCGCCATGTGTGTGCTTTTTCCTCTCTTTAAGCTACGTCATCACACTCCCTGGCCTACTTTCTGAGCGTTTAATAATGACGCACATGGGTTTACAGTTTACTTAGCCCGGTGCATCTCATACAGGTGTTAAAGGGTGCGTTGTGCGTCGGTATCAGACGCCAAGGGTGTGTATTTGATGCCCTGAGAGCGCAGTTTAGTAGTATGGGAAGGTCATTTTTGTAGGAGACAAGGTTGAATATGCACCTATAATGTCTTCACCGTGTGTCGGACTATAAGCAGATAATAAAAAACAAGGATTGCTTCATGAAAAAGCAAAAAAAAGTAGAGGAAGAGAAAATGTGTTTCTGTGTTTCAGCGATAAAAGCAACAGTGACAGCTCTATTTTCTGTTTTGGTTTCACCTCTGGAAGGTTTTCATCATCTTGCGGAGCAGACTCTCCAGGTTCAGGACTTTCTGCATCAGGAGGCATTTCACAGCCGTCTCCTCTCGGCTGGCGGGGTTAATGCGCTGAGCCGTCTGCCGCCACACCAGGATCTCATGCTTCAGTTCTGGAGGAGCGGGAAGGAGAGAAGAAGACACCTGTTTAGTTCCTGTTAAACATCACAGCGGTGGAGCTCACTGCAGCAGCAGCAGCAGGACAGTGTGTGGGGGGGGTTCGGTCGGTAATAGCTACAGCTGAGAGGATATAAGCATGTTTCTGGTCAATATGCTGCGAGCCCCCATAGAGGGACTAATGCAGCACGGCGACGGGCACATTGACCAGCTCAGGATCAGCCAATGGGAGCTGGACGCCTGTGTAGATATCAGTAGGTGACATCCTTTTTCAGGAAGGTTGCTAGGTGACCTTAATAGGATCTAACTGGCAACAGGAAAAAAAAAAAAACATTCCTGTGAGCGAATCTGCAGAATTAGGATCCGGGAGGCGGGAGCTGATTGAGCTGATTGAGCTGCACGCTCTCCGGTAGGCCGCGGTGAGCGGCAGCAGCTCCACAGGGGGGGTTACAGATAGATGGGCTATAAGGCCCCGCGTTGAACACTCGCTCGTAGTGATCGGCGGTGGCTTCCTCCAACCCACCTGGGGGCTCAGTGGGACAATACGCCTCCTAACAGTCGCTCTTGAATGCGAGCGGCGTGGTGGCGGGCCGGGGAGCCCGGTGGTCTCTGTTTTAATGATCCCCTGCTGGGGGTTCTCTCACTGTACTGCTGTCGGGTAAACGCTGATAAGAGTCGGCCGTGGTTCTGGTTAGAATTGCAAAACAATTTCACGCAGATATGTCTGTTTTATTACTTTGCCTATTATCTCTGTCCCCGGGGGGTCGTGTGCAAAGACGTACAGCAGCGGCGAATAGATTGTAGGAGGGAGGACACACCCCCGTGGTTTTTATTCTTATTAAATGATCTACCTCTGGACGAGGTCTAGACAGTCTTCTGTTAATGGATAATGAATGAGATATATTAAAAGAAGTGGATCTATTAGATAAAGCCGGTGAGAGCAGGAGTGACGCGCTGCTCTCCGGCCGGTCAAAGCCAGCAGCTGAACGTCAGAGTGAAAAGGGGTTTTCTGAGACGAGCCACATGGCGTCTCTCTGGGACTCTGGGTGACTCATCAGACTCTGGAGGGCGCCGAGCTGCTGAAACAGGCAGAAGGTGGAAGTGTTCCCCCAGTAGATGATGCTGAACTTAACCTGAGAGCTTTAATTCAACTCAGTAGGGTAACACTTAATATCATGGTACATATTCACCTGCTTATTAGCATGCATATTAGTAGCTCTTTATTAGTCGTTATAAAGCACTTATTAATGCCTTATTCTGCGGAAATATATTCTACATTACTAGACCCTTAACTAAGAGTTTCTCCTCAATAACCTCCTAATTACTGCTTATTGATAGGAAGTTGTTTATATGCATTGCTCAGTTAAGCCTTATAAGGTAGTTGTACCACAAGAATACCAGAGGTTAACGGAAATTAATTTTAACGCCACTAATTTCTTTAACGCATTAACGCAACTTGTGATTTTTAGGTTGTAGCGGCTCAGTTTTAAAGCCAGAGTGAAGATAATGGTATCATATGAAACTAGTAAACCTGATGAATCCATCGGTACCAACCATGTCAGACTAGCTGGTCATGAAGGAGGTTAAATAACACTCCAAACTTACACTAAATGTTGGAGAGGAAAAACTGTCATGTCCATTTTCAAAGGGGTCCCTTGACCTCTGACCTCCAGATCAGTGAATGTAAATGGGTTCTATGGGTACCCACGAGTCTCCCCTTTACAGACATGCCCACTTTATGATCATCACATGCAGTTTGGGGCAAGTCATAGTCAAGTCAGCACACTGACACACTGACAGCTGTTGTTGTCTGTTGGGCTGCAGTTTGACATGTTATGATTGGAGCAGATTTTTCTGATATTTTTCAGACTTTTTTCGGACATTTTTTTAAACTTTCTTTTTCTGACAGTTGTCGGACATTTGTTGGATATTTGTCATAATTTTTTCCAACATATTTTGGACTTTTTTAAAACTTTTTTTTATAGAATTGCCGGACATTTTTCTGACATTTTTTGGACTTTTTTTCGGACATGCTAAATCTTTATGCTAAATGCAGTACCTGTGAGGGTTTCTGGACAATATCTGTCATGTGTTGTGTTGTTAATTGATTTACAATAATAAATATATACATACATTTGCATAAAGCAGCACATTTGTCCACTCCCATGTTGATAAGAGTAAATATGTAAGCAACTAGTTAATATAAAGTTTGAGGCTTAAAAATCATAAATGTAGCTGCTTATAAACATCTATTATCTATCTATCTATCTATTCCTTTGTATTAATCAGGACGCCATAATCCAGACGTGTTTTATCTGAGACGACAGGGTCACCTGATGAGGACGATGTGAATGTAATACTGTTTAAATTAGCTGATGCAGAGGAAGGAAAGTCTTCAGGTTAAAGGGCACTCTACATCATGTGTGGGCGTTAGGGGGTCGAGGCCGTAACGCAGAGTTAATGAAGTCTGTATGAGGTCACTGCGTCACCTGGGAAGGTGAGTGGCAGCAGCGTGGGCGTGCTGTAGTAAAGACCTTCTTTAGGGGGGTTAATACACTTCATACTAATAATCAAACGCTAATTGATTTCAGATTGTGCCACATCCAGAACAATTATATAATTCACATTTCAGCGCCGTGACAACATGATGACTCCCTTCATCTCAACTCACCGACGATTTCAATGGACTCTTTGTTGTAGAGCTTTTTGTTCCAGTAGAGCAGCCGCAGGAAAGGAAACGAGGTGAGGAGGACGAGGCAGATTCCCAGGAACATGTAGCCGGTGAAACTGGCAAAATCAATCCCCTTTAAGACAGAGAATAACAACGTGTTAGACAACACAGAGAGCTCCGACATGTCATTCAGATATGAGCATTAGTGCATCGGATTAGGTGAAATCAACTGGTGAGAAAATCTATTAACACAGTTATTCAAATAATTATAGTTCTGTACGTTTGGCAAAGAATAGAGGTGTTCAGGTGCATACGGTGACTTTATATTAAGTGGCATTATAAGCAATGCACATTTATATTTGAGAGCTATGGAGGACGGAACCTGCCAAAATAAAAAAGTAAATAAATAAATGACTTGATTAAATAAATAAATATGTCATTAAATGTCGCAAAAATAATATTAAAAATAAATGTAGCCATTAATGAATTGATAAAATGTGACATAAATTAATATTGCTGTTTAATTTGCTTTTTATTTATTTATCTTTGTATTATTTCCCTTATTAATTTATTTACTCTTCTGTTTAATATTCCCTTTTATTTATTTATGCATTTATTATTTATTATTTATGGACAATTTTCTCTTTGCATTTCACCCCTTATTTATTCCCCCAAACTTATTTATTTCTATATTATATTATTTTTACATTTCTTTATGCATTTCTGCCTCATTATGCAAATCAAGGGGACGGTCACTCAACGTGTGTCATCATGGGGTCAGGGTGCATGACTATATTTTATTTCTTTTTAGTATTATATTTTATTATTATTATTTTTTTATTTATTCATTTATTTTAGATTTTGGCAGGTTGCGTCCTCCATAAAGATTAGCCTGAGGAAATGACGTGAAAAATGAAAAGCAAAGGATTTGATTATTGCACACAAAAGGGAGGAGATGATTGTATCATTGAGGTTTTTTCATGTCCAACGAGCTCCACAGTACACACTAAATCTTATTTCCTGCATGAGTAAGAAACAGCAGCACAAAGAACATTATTTTAAATCAGATATATCCTCGTTTGTATGACGTCACCTAAATGAGATATCATTTCTAAAGCCTCTAATTTACAGCTGTTAAGATGCTGCGAGTGATTCAGACCGTCTTTATTTCGTATTCTTGCACTAGAGATACTCAGAAAGTGGTTCATAGTGACCTCTACAGGATTCACAGTTTACAAGCTGCAGCAACAGCCTCAGATTAAAGGAGAGGAGGGAAACATGCAGCAGGATGAACCAGCAAATGACAAATATAAACAGCACAGATAGATAGATAGATAGATAAATAAATAAATAAATAAATAAATAAATAAATAAATAAATAAATAAATAAATAAATAAATAAATAAATAAATAAATAAATAAATAAATAAATAAATAAATAAATAAATAAATAAATAAAATAAAATAAAATAAAATAAAATAAAATAAAATAAAATAAAATAAATGGCAAAGAGCCATTTTGCCGGTGACCATCTGTGTGCTGCTTTAAAGAACCTCTTAAACTGAAGTGACTTTGTGCATTTTCTAGGACAATGTTGCCCAAATGTTATTCTTGTTTTATTTTCTGTCTGGTCTTGTCTTTATCTCTGTTATATATACGTTTTAAGGGTAAGGTATGTCTTGTCTTATACGATATACGTATATCCAACACGTCACTTTGTCAGGACCCCTTGGCGTCACTTTCTAACGCAACAAATAAACTGTACACACACTACTACACCTACGTTTACACTATAGCCATATATATATATATATATATATATATATATAGCTAGAATGCTACCGACAACCTCACACTCACCGCCAACACACACACACACGGTCTGTCGGTCAATCGTTATGGTTACGTCGGGCGACAGAGTATCGTTACGCCGGGCAACAGAGTATCGTTACGCCGGGCGACAGAGTATCGCTACGCCGGGCGACAGAGTATCGCTACGCCGGGCAACAGAGTATCGTTACGCCGGGCGACAGAGTATCGCTACGCCGGGCAACAGAGTATCGTTACGCCGGGCGACAGAGTATCGCTACGCCGGGCGACAGAGTATCGCTACGCCGGGCAACAGAGTATCGTTACGCCGGGCGACAGAGTATCGCTACGCCGGGCGACAGAGTATCGTTACGCCGGGCGACAGAGTATCGTTACGCCGGGCGACAGAGTATCGCTACGCCGGGTGACAGAGTATCGTTACGCCGGGCGACAGAGTATCGCTACGCCGGGCGACAGAGTATCGTTACGCCGGGCGACAGAGTATCGCTACGCCGGGCAACAGAGTATCGCTACGCCGGGCAACAGAGTATCGTTACGCCGGGCGACAGAGTATCGTTACGCCGGGCGACAGAGTATCGCTACGCCGGGCGACAGAGTATCGTTACGCCGGGCGACAGAGTATCGCTACGCCGGGCAACAGAGTATCGCTACGCCGGGCAACAGAGTATCGTTACGCCGGGCAACAGAGTATCGTTACGCCGGGCGACAGAGTATCTTTACGCCGGGCGACAGAGTATCATCACGCAGGGCGACAGAGTATCGTTACGTCGGGCGACAGAGTATCATCACGCAGGGCGACAGAGTATCGTTACGTCGGGCGACAGAGTATCGTTACGTCGGGCGACAGAGTATCATCACGCCGGGCGACAGAGTATCGTTACGTCGGGCGACAGAGTATCATCACGCAGGGCGACAGAGTATCGTTACGTCGGGCGACAGAGTATCATCACGCAGGGCGACAGAGTATCGTTACGTCGGGCGACAGAGTATCGTTACGCCGGGCAACAGAGTATCATCACGCCGGGCGACAGAGTATCGTTACGCCGGGTGACGCCGGGCGACATAGTATGGTTACGCCAGGCGACAGAGTATCGTTAGCCGGGCCACGCCGGACGTCAGAGTACCGTTACGCCGGGCAACAGAGTATCGTTACGCCAGGCCGACACACATCGGACAACCTGCTAAACTAAACTACAGTAAATGTGCGGTGGAGAGTTACTGGTCAAGTGGCTGCATGTCGGCGACGCTACACGCAGCACCGTGGCTGCTACAGTAACGCTCCCGGACGGTGAACTGGAGACTCTGTTATCTGTTGTGCTCAAACACTGCAGCTGCTGCACCGCTGCATGAGACGCACTAATCTTGTCGGTGTGATAATAATAATATATAATAATAATAACCCAGGTGTGATAATGATGTGCAGGAACAGCTACAGTGAATGCATTAATAGAGTCTGAGTGTTCCAGTGTGGCGGTGGAGGAGCAGCAGAGGAGCGATGCAGCTGTGTGATGTTGCTGCAGGATAAAACAGAAGTAGTCCGTCTCATTCATAGATCAACACGGTGCCGGTCGTCCCCTTACCTACCTACCTACTTTGGCACTACAAATTGTCAGTTGCCATGGTAACTGTGTTCTTCCTGACACAATGAAGTGGGACTAAATGATGTGATCGCAGGCGGCGAGGGGCAATCTGACTCCGTTTTGTCGACTGGTCTTGACAACACGTCGCCTTTTGTACTTTTAAAGCAACTTTTCCTTCCGTCGGTGTTCTGATGATTCACACACTCTGCTGAAACTCAGCACAGCCAAGTAATGCCTTTGGAATTATTTGCAAAGGGAAAACATTCAACCTATGTATCACGATTTTCACGATTTTGAAATAGATGTTTTAATGCCAGAATCTATATTTGCTTCATGTGAGTCTATGTGGAGGTAGAAGGCAGTTACCGCTTTTATTGTGGTAGTCTGAGTAACGTGACGTCATATCCGTTCCGTATCCGTCAACCAAAACAAACCTCAGAAAGTATAAAATGTTGGAGGGTAGGGGTGACGATTCACTCAGCTCACGATACGATATGATACACGATATTGGGTTCACGATCTCGATACGATACGATAAAAAAATCATAAAAAGTCATAGTATATAGTATGCCATAAAAAAATTATTAAAAAAATTAAAATTTTCGACATGCTATACAAAGACTTTTATTTCCATGAAATCTTTCGACCTACTCAGGACGGCCTCCTGAGTCGAGGATACTTGCTCATACAAGTCTGTAAATAAAACCTCTCACCATTGCTGCTTTGGTTGTAAACTGTAATGTGGAAGTCCTGTATCTGTGCTTGCTGCTGTCATGTATCTCTGTTTTCAGCCATAAACTGTGACCCTGCGGTGTCCATATCTCACAGCCAATGTCAACGCCTCTTCTGACCGGCTGGAGGAGATCCATCTGGCAACCAGAGTGTCCCTCAATGAAATGATACCAAAGGGAGGTAGAGGTTTTGTATGCGCCATGCTACCTTGCTCTGCAACAAATCAAATACAAGGACACTCTGACATGGGGGCACCCAAACACCTCAAACACCTCACAGCTGTGCCATTCTTTCTATCTCTGGATTTCTCCCGGATATCCCCTTCACACAAACAAGCGAGCGTGCAAACAAGCGAGCATGCAAACAAACGGCCGAGCAAAACCACGCATGCACACACAAGCTGTTGTTATCAGAGGCCAGACATGACTCTGTCACCGGGGGAAACCGAGCCAAGACAAACTGGACGGCGGGCCGCGGGAGCTCGGTGCGGTAGCAGCAGACTGTATACCAAAAGGGAGACCACATACTGCTGCACCCGCAAAGGCTAAAATGTCACAGGCAGCGAACAGATGCCACATCAAGCAGCTGGGAAAATGTCATGTCTTCTAGTGATGCAGCAGCGTTACGCCCCTCTGAGTACAAGAAGAGGGAAGGTTAGGAGAGGAGCCTACAAGTCAGTGCAGTTTTCAGACGGCGACAGGCTGATTAACTCACAAACACGCTGTTTATTGACATCACGTCAGTCACAATCTGGACAAATCGACTCTAAATGCTTCTCCAAAATATCACGGCCAACGTTATGTGTCAATCAGGCAGACGAATAAATACAGGTACGATGTGTCACAGCAATGCCACTTGATGGTGTATACACGTTCTCTTTATCCATCCATGGTCAGCTCCATCGGGGACGTTTCAATGCAGAGAACATTAATGTCAGTATCTGGGTGCTCTACAGTCGTAGCGTCGGCCCATTTGACCACGGAGACGAGAGCGTTACCGCCATACCATAACGTTTCCTGTCCGTGACAGAGTTAGCATGCAGCTTTAGCTCTGCTCTGTGTAGCTCTGCTTTTCCTGTCAACGTGTGAAACCCAAAGTGTTTCCATCCTTTACTGGATGTGTAGTGTTTACCACGCTGGATTTAACATGGGAGGGTGCAGGTCGTATCCACGCTGACCCTCCAACGTTTTAGACTCTCTAAGGTTTGTTTTGGTTGACGGATACGGAACGGATATGACGTCACGTTACTCAGACTACCACAATAAAAGCGGTAACTTCCTTCTACCTCCACATAGACTCACATGAAGCAAATATGGTTGACTGGAACTGAACAGCGTGTAAAAGCCTGACTGTTTCCACCCGGACGGCAATAGAGCTAAACCAAATGTCTTTTCCCGGCGGAGGAGAGCTGCTCGCGACACCATGGTGTGGTTTGAGATCCTCCCTATTTTTGAAGTTCAAACGGTGTGTGCATATGTATATATATATATATATATATATATATATACAATTTGTTTAGGAAGGGGCAATTACACTTCAGTGAGCTGCCAAAATAAATTGTATACCGGGGAAAATCCCCCAGAAGAAAAGAGCGTGCATTCAGTTCCATGCTTTCACACTTTACTGGGTCGGTGACGCCGTCTCCTTCAGGTTTAATCAGACACTAATCCCAAAGAAAAGCTCTCCAGTGTTCCCCAGCAAGCCACTTAAAGAGGACGAGAGTCAGGAAGGTGTTACTCCACAGAAATAATCCAATGTGCTAGAAGAGGGGACTCTTTCTTCTAATGACTGTATGAACTGTATGACGTATATACATTAATCTTATAAGCGTTTGTCTACAGAGCAACAGTATGTACTGTAACACAGAGAAACAGGAAGCTGTGTTTCTGTTTTGACAGTTTTAATTCGCCTGATTTATGACGGCAGCAGCAAAAAGAGAAATTGGTTTCGGTGCCGCTACAATAAGGGTCACAACAACTCACCGTAGTATATACTGTAGATACATGGAGAGATCGTGCTGAGCAGAGATAACACATGTTCAACCCAGCAGATGATTAGATTTACTCACAGTGAGTGCATACCAATGAAATAATGTCTGTATGTTCTGTACTATAGATGTGAAGCCGACATTAGATCATGAATGACAGAGCTTATAAGAGGAACATGAAGGCTTTATAAAAACTACACGACTGCCTGTAAACTCTCAGCTTCAGGGATACAGTAGGTAAGTCCATGACTACCCAACACAGGATCTTTTATCTAACTTGTTGTGTCTTTGAGTATCTTGAAAAGCGCTCTTTAAATAAATTAAGTAAGGGATAATGTACAGCCAGCCGGTCATTGACAGGACGATGCTGCGAAGCGGAGAGGTCTCTCATCACCCTGAAGGGGATTCTTTCACAACAATGACCCGCTAGCTGTACATTATCACGCTTATTACACGGCTACTTACTGAAGAAATCTATATTTTCACACAAAAACGGTCCGCCAGAGTCCGACATCAGAACTGCGCCCATAGCAACGGTCTGTTATACATAGCAACGGGCTGTTATACATAGCAACTGTCTGTTATACATAGCAACGGTCTGTTATACATAGCAACGGGCTGTTATACATAGCAACTGTCTGTTATACATAGCAGCGGTCTGCTATACATAGCAACGGTCTGCTATATATAGCAACTGTCTGTTATACATAGCAACGGTCTGTTATACGTAGCAACGGTCTGTTATACACAGCAACGGTCTGTTATACACAGCAACGGTCTGTTATACATAGCAACGGTCTGTTATACGTAGCAACGGTCTGTTATACACAGCAACGGTCTGTTATACACAGCAACGGCCTGTTATAAATAGCAACGGTCTGTTATACATAGCAACGGTCTGTTATACACAGCAACGGTCTGTTATACACAGCAACGGCCTGTTATAAATAGCAACGGTCTGTTATACATAGCAACGGTCTGTTATACACAGCAACGGTCTGTTATACACAGCAACGGTCTGTTATACATAGCAACGGTCTGTTATTCATAGCAACGGTCAGTTATACGTAGCAACAGTCTGTTATACATAGCAACGGTCTGTTATACATAGCAACTGTCTGTTATACATAGCAATGGTCTGTTATACATAGCAACGGTCTGTTATACAGAAATTACAGACGCCGTGATTGCCCAATCAGAATCAAGTATTCAACACAGCCGTGTAATAATAAATAATAATATATTATTTACATTATACATGTTAGTGTTTTCCTGTAAGCTCTGCATACAGGGCTAACAGCGTGCAACCAGAGCTAACATTCGGTTAGAAATGAAGTCCACTAACGCTAACAAACAACCAGCCGCCACCACAACTCAGACTCCAAAACAAACTCAACAGAAGCACAAAAAAAAACAAAGTTATATCTGATGATGCCCGTCTGGCAAAACAGGAATGTGACCGACGTTACTACTTATGGTTCATCTTCTGATCATGGCAGTGTCTTAAAACTGTTTCAGAATCTCCACAACAAAACTCAGATGTGATTCAGCTCCATGACTCTAACTAATATCTCAAACCGCCGTCCTCTAGAATAATGATCGTCACTAGAGAGATAAATAAAGGGCGAGCAGTGACGTGAATCCGTTTCCGATGACGCGTTCCTCCGTTTGTCATTCGCCCGTCAGAACTGTACAATCTGTACAGCTCAAACAGCAATTTCCCCTTCATCATCATCGTCATCATCATCTCATTATTATTATTCTGTCACACACACACGTCACGAGGAGCGTTCTGTTTGCTCTACCGAGGTTCATGTGTCAGATTACAGCGAGCTGATCTGTTACAGGACATCACACAGCCGTGAAAGTGCCCACCTCTTTGCGCAGGTCCTGATTTGATACGATAATCACATTGGGTGGATCTCCGACAGCTGTGGCGGCCCCTCCGATGTTGGTGAAGATTACTTCTGCAATCAGGACATGTCTGGGGTCTAGATTAAGCACCTCACACAACCTGCGAAATCAGATAAGAGACAGAAAAGCCTTTTAGCCCCGATTAGATTGCAACGAGTGGGAGACATAAATACAGGAATATAAAAAAGGATATTGGGAGATAAAAAAAAGCACTGGTCCTTTAACATCCAGCCGGCTGGCCTGGTGGCAAAGCAGAGCACCGTTTAGCCCGGATCTGTTATTTCTACCGTTTCAGTCAAATATCATCTATATTTTGACCTTCAGGCAGCAAAAGCAATTTTGAGAACATAATAACGGTTCAGACTGAAAATAGAGAACAATGAGGGAGGATGGAGGAGGACGGAGGTGGGCGGAGGAGGACGGAGGAGGACGGAGGAGGACGGAGGAGGACGGAGGTGGGCGGAGGAGGACGGAGGAGGACGGAGGTGGGCGGAGGAGGACGGAGGAGGGCGGAGGTGGGCGGAGGAGGACGGAGGAGGACGGAGGTGGGCGGAGGAGGACGGAGGAGGACGGAGGTGGGCGGCTCACATACAGCTGTTGGTTTGTTAGACTCTACAGTAAATGGTATCTTCTGTGTAGTAGATCTGGTTTTAGGAGGGTAATGTAATGCAATGTGTGTTTACCGGAGATGTTTTAGAGAGGAAGTTGTGATCTATCAACGGATCTATTTAAATAATGAACCCTACTATACTAATGAGTAACTGGCTTTGTCCAAAGCTAACGACACACTACACCAGAATCCAGCTGACATTAGGCCCCCCGACAATCCTCAGCAAAGCCCAGATTCCTCAAGTTCGGCATTTTGGCCGTCTCCATCTCGGCTTTTGACTGTCGCCATCTTGGTTTTTTATTTTTGGCCGTCGCCATCTTGGTTTCTTTGCCGTCGCAATCTCGTTTGTTTGTTTTTTAGCGTCACCATTTCGTTTTTTTGCCATCGCCATTTTGGTTTTTGAAGAACGATAGCCAATAGAGAACCAAGCTGAGTGAGGAAGGAAGGACCACCACTGCCGTCATGGCGGCCGCGGCTAACGCATGAGCTAATGCTAAACGTGATATAAAGTCGTAGTGAGATGGAGGATGTTTATTTAACGTCTCCATGAATTCATCCAAGAGTTTTTCTGTTTTCTTCGTGAATTTTCAGTTCAAAGTGCAACGTGGCTAATAGAGCGCTGCAGGAACGAGTCCTAAAACCCAGAAACCAGTTTAGCACTTCCTGTTCCGTCGTCTGGAAGTCAACGGGTCTTTAGTTAGACGTCTGAAATCAGGTCTGCGGTCACCACGAGCTGGAGAGACTTAAACGCTTTGTTCTACCATATAAAATACGTCAGTAAGTCCCTCGCTCGTTGGTTCAGTATGCGACGCCGATTCGGGCCGAATGAACCGATTGGAGGTATTGATTATGGATGGATGGGAGGTATTGATTATGGACGGATGGGAGGTATTGATTATGGACGGATGGGAGGTATTGATTATGGACGGATGGGAGGTATTGATCATGGACGGATGGGAGGTATTGATTATGGACGGATGGGAGGTATTGATTATGGATGGATGGGAGGTATTGATTATGGATGGATGGGAGGTATTGATTATGGACGGATGGGAGGTATTGATTATGGATGGATGGGAGGTATTGATTATGGACGGATGGGAGGTATTGATTATGGATGGATGGGAGGTATTGAATATGGATGGATGGGAGGTATTGATCATGGACGGATGGGAGGTATTGATTATGGATGGATGGGAGGTATTGATTATGGACGGATGGGAGGTATTGAATATGGATGGATGGATGGGAGCTATTGATTATGGATGGATGGGAGGTATTGATTATGGATGGATGGGAGGTATTGATCATGGACGGATGGGAGGTATTGATTATGGATGGATGGGAGGTATTGATTATGGATGGATGGGAGGTATTGATTATGGACGGATGGGAGGTATTGATTATGGACGGATGGGAGGTATTGAATATGGATGGATGGATGGGAGGTATTGATTATGGATGGATGGGAGGTATTGATTATGGACGGATGGGAGGTATTGATTATGGACGGATGGGAGGTATTGATTATGGATGGATGGGAGGTATTGATTATGGATGGATGGGAGGTATTGATCATGGACGGATGGGAGGTATTGATTATGGACGGATGGGAGGTATTGATTATGGATGGATGGGAGGTATTGATTATGGACGGATGGGAGGTATTGATTATGGATGGATGGGAGGTATTGATTATGGATGGATGGGAGGTATTGATTATGGACGGATGGGAGGTATTGATTATGGATGGATGGGAGGTATTGAATATGGATGGATGGATGGGAGGTATTGATTATGGATGGATGGGAGGTATTGATTATGGACGGATGGGAGGTATTGATTATGGATGGATGGGAGGTATTGATTATGGACGGATGGGAGGTATTGATTATGGACGGATGGGAGGTATTGATTATGGACGGATGGGAGGTTGAAATGGCTACCTGATGGTGACGGGGGTGAAAAGCATCATCGTGGTCACATTGTCCAGAAAAGCAGAGAGGATGGCGGCGATGAGACAGAGGATGATGATCATCGGCCACACTCTTCCTCTGGATAACTGGTAAGCCTAAACACACAGAGACAACGAGTCAATGTTAGTTAATACACTTCTGACATCACTTCCTGTCAAAGCATCAAGAAACATCATAAGAGAGCGGTTGAATGCTGACATGTCCGTTATGAGTAGCAGCACTAGACGGGGTAGTGTTCTGTATGATATAGAATTACAGTCTTTAATGCTAATATAGCGTCTTAACCCCGTGGGGGGAGGGGGGGGGGGGGGTGATAGTAGGACGTGTCAGAGCCGCTAAGCTGTTCTCAGAGAAGCTGTTTTCATTTGGAGGGCCTGCCCTTGTCCAACTCACACTTAACATTCATGAGCCGGCCTGACGCCTCTGTTGTCTCCAGGTCTGAGTGCTACTGTACCTGAAGGACAAAAACATTCGCCCTCCTTCAGCGTGCACGGAGGATATTCAGGATTAAAACTGAGCTGCTTCCTGATGGGAACAGATCCTGACCTTGTATTAAAGAGGATGGAGAAAAGTATCTTCTACTGAGGAGCAACAGACTCATTAGAGAACGTCTATCCTTCATCATCTATAGGATACCATGGAGATCTACGCTAACAAACGTATAACGTATATATGTATACATACACGTGTGTATTAGATTTGTATTAGATTTGTATTTGTATTGTATATAGATATTTGTATGTGTATACTGTATATAGCATTACTACTGTAGTTTCTTGTGGTGTATTTTACATTTTTAACATTAATGTAGCTTTTACAATTATAATTTTATTTTATTGTCCCTGGTGCTTATCTATACCTGCTATGTTTGTGTCTTAGTCTGTATTTGCTTATTTATTTATGCATTTTTATATTTTAATATATTTATTTTTTAATCAAATTTTATTTAGCCTAATTGTGTATATATATATACTGTATACATGTATTATTATTATTATTATTACTATTATTATTATTATTATTATTATTATTAATATTATTATTATTTTTATAATTGTTTTATATTATTATTATATTTATATTGATATATATTTGCATGTGTATATTGTATATTGTATACAGCATTACTATTGTTGTTTATTTTAGTGTATCTTTTCATTTTTAACATTAATGTAGCTTTAACTATTTTTATTTTTTGTCCCTGGTGCTTCTTTATACCTGCTATGTTTGTGTTTTAGTCTTTATTTGCTCATTTATTTATTTATTTATTGATGCATTTTTTTATCTAATTTTATTTAGCCTAATCATATTTATTTATATATCTATTTATATTTGTGTTAATATTCATCTGTAAAACACATTGGACTGCCTCTTTTGATGTCTGTGAAGGAAACAATAAAAATCATAATTGGAAATAAATAAACTATTTAAAGGTGATGTCTATCGATGTCATACCGAGAGCAGCTGCAGTAAAAAATAAATGAATAAATAACACTGATTTCTTTTTCTCTAGATAATAAATATAAAAAACACATCTGGCTCATCTCAAAAGGCAGTTCTGACCCAGTTTTCTGAACTTTCCCACAAAGCAAATGTCACTCCTGTCAGCGTGTTACTGTACTTCTGAGTCAGGATGTAAAGATAGGCATCAAAACGTGTTCGGTCATCTTACATTACAAAGGTTGTCTCGCTCATGTCAGATAAGTCAACGTAAAAACTGCAGGCTTGTCACGTATCAGTGGTAATTTCAGAAATAGCTCAAAGCCAACGAGACGACTGCAGCTATTTCCAAAGACTCGTCACTCAGTATCCCGAAGGTAAACACGCAGATGTCAGATTATAAGAAGGATATATAACACTGCTACGATACTGTACACCTTCATGTTCAGAACGTCACCACTTGCTCCACTGATGCCATTCATGTGTGACAAACTCACCTTCACAGCGCAGTAATCAAAGAAGCCAGTGTCGGAAAAAATGGCCACCAATACCATCTGGAAGAAACACAACATTTCACGTTATATAACAAGATTATATGTCAAACTGATATTTCAAAAAACAGTCGCCACAGACAACAAGAGATGGTGGTCAGTCAGAGTTCCTGTTCAGACCTGGTGTTAACATGCGTCCTCAGTGATCCCATCACTAGTGGACAGCATTAAGTACAGATGTGAACGCACTCAAGACGCGTTGAGATCTGATCTTTCAGACCACATTCAGAGGTGGTCTGGGCCACATGTGACCTCATCCTTTTAGCAGTGTGTAGTGAATGCATCCTGGCCACATTAAGGAGCGTCTTCTCTACTGACGTCCTGCTGGGATCCGCGGGGTCACCGCGCTCCTCAGGTGAACAGAGAGTCGATAATAATGCACACAAAGTGCATTATTATCATCCTGTCGGAGATGTGTCAGTGTTTTTGTTCTGCTGCTTTGCGCAGAGCTGACACCCGATCGCCCGTCCGCCCGCTTGCACGCTCTCTCTCTCCTCCCCGGCTCTCCGAAGCTCTGTACACCGCTGTTGTCTGGCAAAAGTGCGGTGCCGATGGCGCGGAAGTCCCCAAGGACCCGCGGCCCAATAACCTTATATTTTGATGTTAATAAAATGTACCCGAATCCACGATATTACTACTGACATTCCTGTAATAGTACCTCACAGGAAGTGAGATCGGATCACAAGAAGCCACTGGAGACGCGTTCTAACGCCAGGTGTGAACAGACGTACTTAAAGCTGTCCACTTGTGATCCGATCACTGAGGACGCATCTTAATACCAGAAAGATATTTACAATGTGCTGAACTTTCAGAGGTCGGGCCACAAACCTCAGTCAGATAAAGAGTCAATGAGTCAGGCAGACTAACATGTTCTGCTCCTGCACTCTCTCTGCTACGAGGGGATGGAGAGAGGGGATGCATTTTGGTTATTTGACTAACAAGGGGAATGGCATCCCTCCTCATCCCCCTTTATCCCTCCTCATATCTCCTCATATCTCCTCATATCTCCTCATATATCCTTCTGACCATATGACAGAGAAATGACCAAGAACACCGTCCAAAAACATGTTTCTGAAGGAGACTATAAGCTTAGTGAAGACTCCAAACTGTTTATAAATCATATAAACCTGAATTAATATCATACATAAATAGTTGAACATAGTTGTTTTGTATGAAGTCATAGCACTTTGTATTATAGCACATTTAAAAACACAGTATCTTTCAGATGTATTGCCTGTAAGGTTTGGAATATTTTCAGAAACTCCTCTCCGCTGTATTTTCACAGAATGAGATGAAAATTTCCGCGGCAGCTGTTGACGGTGGAAGTTGTCCAACCATCTGTGGTCGTGCATCAATATGACATTTAGATATCACTGATCTGGCAGAATGATCTTTCATGTAAATAATGAGCTATAGATGTGATCTGCTATAAAGTAATAAAGAGTCTGAAAAGAACGGTTTAAATAAAATTCTGCCTGTTTTTAACCTTCATAAAAAAAGCTTCAGCAGACGGATAGAAAACGCATAAAGTGAAGATAAAATGTCAGATAGTGAAGTAAAAGCGTCTAACCATGCCGAAGAGAAGAGCCAGCGTCTCATAGTCGATCCACTCGACCACAGTAACCAGACTGGGCCGCTGTGGGACGGACAGAGAAGGTAGTTAGATTTCACAGGATTATCAGTTGTAAAGGAAAGAGCCACATGAACTTCTTCTTCTTCTTTTCAGTGCAGTACTAAACTTCCTGACAACTTTAACAAATGTATTTGTAACTGTAATTTGTCCCTGCCCCAGATCCTGCCTTCGGGTGCTATAGGTCTTTTTCCTCAGACGACATTTGGACTTGTTCTAGCAGGAGAAGCGTAGGTGGAAGGTATAAATCTAACGGTGTCCCGCTGAGGCTCCACAGGCTCCCACAAACCACAGCCCACAATTAATGTTATTAATTACGCCGCTGCTTTTCCTGCATACGCTGGAACTTTGAAAAAACGATTTTCCAAGTTTGTGATATTTAACTTTCCCACAATATGTTGTTGCAATATAGATTATGAATGTTGTTAAAGTAATGTCTTCCAAGACAAAGAAAGCTTCTTTACAGACGTCCATTAAAACTTGGCTGTGAATTTAATCTTTGGAAATAGAAACTTTTGATGAGTTTGTGAACGCTCAGAGATCAAATACAACACGTCTTCTTTATAGTGTCCATGTGGTTTCCACATTATAAACACACCGAAGTCGGAGGAACAACTTCCCAACTCTGGAAACGGGATCGTCCAAGGAGCACATGAACGCACTAGAACTTTCGCGCTAATTTCAAGCTGTCCTTATTGTTTCCTAAAATTGCTGGCAGATTCCGAACAAATTTTTTGACCGAAATATGGTGTTTGGATAAGCTAAGTATTTATTTTATTTATTTGAGAAGAGAGGAAGAGACTCACATCACCGATGACAGCCAGAGCTGCTAAAGCTGCCAGAGATCCCAGCATGGCCGCCAGAGTACGATGCACAATCTGAAAATACAAAAGATTCAACAGAAACACTTCATTTAATGCCTCTGACTCCAAGAAGGCTACGACATTTAAATAGATACAACGAATCTCTATCTGATGAAGAAACTGGGATCTGTGGCCTTAACCCTCTGAGACCCAAAATGTATATGACAAATATATATATTTAATTTGCATTACGTAAGGTAGTTTTACTGGCAGGTTTATTCTGACACGTTAACACTGTTGTCCGTTGTGAAAGAACAATGTTTGACGAGAACGGTCGTCGTCTTTAATGCATATTGGCCTTGCTGAACTACTCGACTGTAAACTGGGTCTCGTCGCTCGAGATGGATAAGAACTCCGACAGCCTCCAGACTCTCAGAAACAAGTCTTTGTCTGAGTACATCTGTTCAGATAGGAGAACAAAAGCATCCTCGTTTCCTGTCTCGGCTCTTTGTCAAGAACGACGAAAGGAAAAAAACGTGCTGTCATTCTTTACTTTGGACCTCGATGAGAACATTTCACTGAAGTGCCCATTAAAAATAAGAAAATCGGTCTCCGGTTGCCGACACACTGTGAGCTCCTTTTGTTTGAACTTATCCTTCAGAGAATCACAATATGTGATCACTCATTGAATTCAGGCTTAATGGAGAAAAACAAATGTGAGAGACCTGACGGAGCTGAAGTCAGATGACATCTGGCTGATGTCTGAATAGGCCTCACACTTTCACTGACAGCCTCGGTGAGCGGACCTGTCAGTAACTCTGCTGTCATCTCTCGCTCTTACATCACAGCGTTGACCCCGCCGGCGCAGTTTAGTGAGGTCACACCCTGTCACGCTCAGAGAGATTAGCCTGACTAATTAACACCAAACACTGACTGGATATGAATGAACATGTAGATCCAGGGAGCTCACATCTAAACCAGGATGTGTAATATGAGAAGAACACATCACAGGTAATGATAACTCATATAACTCATATGTGGGGAATTAATACAACGGAATCATTGAGCATCAACTCACTGATACTCAGACATGTTGCACATAATAAATAACTTTTTCTCAGTGGGCAACCTCCAGGTCTGAAAAGCCAATGCAGGCTAACGGCCAGCAGGGGGCGACTCCTCTGGTTGCTAGAAGAAGTCTGATAGTATAGAAGTCTATGAGAAAACGACACTGATACTGAGCTCCACCCTCTCCTGTCACTTCTGGTTCCAAAAACCAAGATGGCGACGGCCAAAAACCAAGATGGTGACGGCCAAAAAAACAAGATGGCGACGGCCAAAAACCAAGATGGCGACCTCTTATATACAGAGACTGCTATTTATTCCTAGTTATGGATGGATGGATGGTAAAATGGAGATGGAAAAAAAAAATGTAATGAGGCACTGATGGCACCGACCAAGCGGCGGTATTCGACGAGTCGACTGACCAAGCGGCGGTATTCGACGAGTCGACTGACCAAGCGGCGGTATTCGACGAGTCGACTGACCAAGCGGCGGTATTCGACGAGTCGACTGACCAAGCGGCGGTATTCGACGAGTCGGGAGTGAGAATGCGTTGAAAAAATAACTAAAGCTGTCGACAAATGTAAAAAGTAGAATATTTCCCTCTGAGATGTAGTGAACGTAGTAATAAAGTATAAAGCTGCATAAAATGGATATACTCAAGTAAAGTAAATGTACTCAGTTACATTCCAGCGCTGCTGAACACACAACAAGTCCAGTATATAATACATCATCAAACCAGAGCCTCCTCTGCTGTAAGACCTGTTGGACATGTTACACATTTCCAACGAGGCAGCAGATTCTGTCTTGAAAACAAACTCGTTCATCATCCACAGAAGAGCGTGAGCATCACCACGGAACATTTACCTCAAAGATGATGAGAACGTAGACGCCCGTCAGGATGATTCCAGCGATGGCCACCTGCGTCTCCACGTTGACGTAGAGCGATTGGTGGGTCATGGATAACGGCACCACCTCGTTATCCTGCAGGAAGGCCTGAACCGAGATGACGATGGGGTCGCTGTGGAGGGACGGAAAGCACAGCATAAATAAAGCTAAACACCCCAAAATAGCTGAAATAAAATATAAATATGGGATGAAAAAAAGGCTCTAAAGAGAAGTCAGTCTATCCTCCCTCCAGCATGAATAAGAATGACATAATGTTCCACCTGTTCTGTTAAATCAATGCAGCGTTGTGAGTACCTGCTGAGCATCTCAAAGGTTTTCGTCAACAGTATCTGGTCACTCCGTTCGCCGTGCAGAGGAATGGTCCAGTTATGAATCACCTGTTGAAAGACAGAATAAGATAAATGATCAACACTTCACAGATGATATAAAGCGTTATCACCTGACGACCTCCCTCACCTGCTGGCTCCTCCTCCTCCGTTGTCCCGCCTGCTCGGTCTGCTCCACCTGGATCAGGATGTACTCCTGGTTGGTGAGGTCCACCATCCCTCCTGTGAACGGCCCTCCCACCTGGAGCTTCAGCAGAGCGTTGTCTCGGAAATCCGTCAGGTTCATCGCTGCGGGACGCCGACCGTTAAGAGAAAAGACGTGGCGGTGCTGAATGTGCGTTTGTTTATCTGACTGTATTTCTTTTTTTATTCTAAATTGTAGAGTGAAGATCAGCTCAAATAGAGGAAAAGTTTGTTTCTGCTTTTAGGAGATGACATTTAGGAACGGATTAAACGCTCCGTAAGAATAAGACATCTCATAAACTGTGTTCCTCTTCAGTCCTTTTCAGTATTTAATGAAGGTAAATGACAGTACGGGTCGTCCCTGCTTCAATATGACTCATAGATTGAAGTACACAAGCAGTGGGGACCATTTATTCACCTGTCAGCATCGCTACCACTCCCTCTTACCCACCTTCTCCTGCAGCATTCACACTGATTGAAGCCAAATGGAAGACCCTTATGGATTAAACATTGTTTTAAAAATATTTTTTTAATCATGTCCCATGTCTCTGCAAGCCGTTAGAGTCAAAGTAAAACTCAAAACTCAACAGCAGCAAAACAGAGCTCCTGGTTGTGGCCCCTAAGGCACTGCTCAGGACGGTTGGAGATCTCCTCCTGGACGCGGACGGCAGCTCCATCTACCCATCCTCCGAGGTCCGTAACCGAGGCGTCATCCTGGACTCCACCCTCTCATTTCAGTCACACATCAAATCCGTCACTAAATCCGCCTCAAAACATTTCCCGCCTCCGGCCATCACTCTCCGACTCCGTGGCAGAGACCCTCAACCTCGACCACCCGTCTGGACTACTGTAATGGAGTCCTGTCCGGGGGGAACCCAGCAAAGCCCTGGACCGGCTCCAGTACGTCCAGATCTCAGTGTCCAGGGTTCTGATCCGCACTAGACCCCGACAGCACATCACCCCGACACTCATCCACCTTCACTGGCTTTCAATCACGTCCCGTCTCACCTATAAGCTCCTTCTCACATACAAATCCCTCCATGCCCCCTCAGTACCTAACCAACCTCCTCCACCCCGACACTCCATCCAGGACACTACTCCTGATATCAGAAATGCTTCATCCCTGGACACCTCCAGCACCACCTGTTCATCACGACCTCTGACCTCTGACCTCTGACTCTTCCTACACATCACTCTTTTAATTACCTGGCCACTGTTTTCTCCTCTGTTTTATTTATCATTATGATTTTGTGAGCCCTCTTTGTAAAGCGTCCTTGTGTTTCTTGAAAGGCGCTATATAAGTCCACTTTATTATTATTATTATTATGATTAAAACACAGCTGCAGGATGTTCCTCCCCTCTCCTTGTTGATTAAAGGCCTGCTGACGGTCTAATTTCAGTAACAGATAATACCAACGCTGCAGTAGAAAAGGATACAGAAACTGTCCGTTGAAGAGACGGCCAACATCCTCCAGGGGTTGTCTCGGTCCGGATACATGCTGAAGAACAGCTGGAACCAGAACACATTCATCATTATCATTCACTCAGTCCACACGGTTCCTATCCAGATGCTGAGTAATAAGGAAACACGCTGTATTATATACTAAACACAGTCCAGTGTGTGGTGTGTAAATTCAGGTCTGCTGTTTAGACATGAGAAAAATAAATAATAATAAATAAGCAAACTTCCAAAACTGTTCCTTTAATAGGAGTAAAGAATTAATTAAAATAAGTGAATTTGCAGAGACAACTTCAGTTAATTATTAGGTTGATGCTTTTGTTTTATTATATGAGTTATTGTAGAGGACACTCACGCTGCAGAGGACGACGATAGTGAACATCGTGGCGATTTTGGAGGCTTTGAAGCAGCATCTGAAAAGACAAAAAAGTAGACGGTAAGTAGAATAAAATAGAGCAGTGTTCGGTAGAATAGTGTACTGTATACTAGAGGTTTCCAACATAGAGGTCAGGACCCCCACAGAGGGTCGCGAGATGAGTTTATAGTGAAGGAAGTCATGAAAAACTAAATCCTCAGATTCATTTTTGGGGCTTTTCTCTAATTTTTCGTTAATTTTTTCTTGTCAACTACTGTTTAGTTTCACCTCTTCAGGTCTCTACGAGATATTCAAATGAAACACTCAGAGAGAAACATCACTCTTGACACTACAGGCAAAAACAATTTAGAGATTTTTTTCTATTTATTTCTAACATTTTTAATGTGTAGTCTATTTGCATCTGTAGATTTCTCCTAAATTCCTAAATTTTTAAGCGTATAAATCTACCGGGTCGGGACACATGTCGCTTGCATGTGGCCGAAGTCTCTCCTCCTCTGCCTGCTTGCCTTCACTCAGACAGCGCGCGCGTTTTCGCTCTTTCGCTCCACCTCTCACGTGCATGCTGCTCACTCCACACTGCAGAAGAGTTAGTTTAGCTCTGAGAATATCTAGTGAATGTTCAGTGGACGTTTGTGCAGAAATAACTGCTGCAGCTCCTCCAGACCAACAGAGGTTTCCCGTGTCTTGTGAAGTGACGGGGCTCCGCAGAGAGAAACGTTATCGTCTCCGACCAAACTCCTGCGTCTCCCCCGTTCCCTCCGGCCGCGGTCGGGAGGCTGAGGCGGGAAAAGCCAACACTAGGATCAGCATTGATTCATGGAGAGACCTTGGTCTGGTCAGCTAACATTACTGCCAAGCAGCTGAAATATAGAGTGATATTGTGCTTTTAGCTGACGTGTGTCTCCTCACTGTGTTGAGCGATGCTCCTTCATGTCTATGTAGAGCGAGCACAAGCACCAGCAACAGGACGCTGACTTTAGTTGACTTAATGGACACAGGTGAAGCTGTTAACAAGACATTTCTGATTCTTACTAACAGGCCCTTTAAGGGGTTAAAAGAAAACTAATTTGGGTTAGTCACAGTTTCCTATCAGTAAGAAGAGAGGTCTCACTTCATGCTGCTGCTGAGTCTGAAGCTGAGGTTGAGGTTGTCCAGAGGGTCGCTCTTCTCCGAGGAGCTGGAGCGGGACAGGGACAGGCTGGTGACCTCGCTGCCCAGCCGGTACCTCCTCTCCAGGTCCAGGGAGCCGCCGTCCCAGGGCTCCTCTCCGCCAACGAAGCCGGGGTCATGTAAGGTCATGTAGGTTATGCTGGAAGAGAAGATTCACAGTCAGCCCTCACCGCTATATCAGGACACCAGCTGTGGACGTGAGCTCTGAAATTAAAACATGTTTCTGAACAGCAACAACACGGCTGTAAAAGACGAACATCCTTTAATCACGATGTCATTACATGTTGTGCACCGCTGTCAACTGAATCAATGTAAGACGGCTTGTACGATATCTCATTAAATGGCACTGCTGGCATGTCATTCTACCGAACATGAAATATTATAAGCAGAAAGTAATATAACTGAGATAAAAATGCTTCAGTAAGATCAGATACACACTTCAAAAAAAGGTGTTACAAAACAAATAATATTATGAATAAATGTAATTAAATAATATAATTAAAATAAATAAAAAAATAAAATATGTAAATGGACCAATAAATTATGACATAATTCAGGAAATTACTATAAGTTAACTTACTATTAAGACATGTCATTCTTATGTTCACATATATGCCCTTTTATTTCATGTCACCTTTAATGATGGTGGAGTTAAATCCCAACAATTCTCGACACTGTAAAATTAGTTTAAGTCACATTTCTTCATCATGAGTTGATTTTTGATAATTAATTAAATTATTACACAAATTATTGGTTCATTTATATATTTTACTATTTTATACTATTATAAAAAAATATATAAATAAATATAAAATACTATTATATTTTATCTTTTTTTTTTATTTAATTTTATTATTTATTTTATTTCACAGTGTCTCATTAATTTAATATTGGATGCTTTGAGGCTCCATACCGGTTCTATAGTCTAAAGCCTGAGGAATTATACAAACCTTAGAATAAACTAATATTATAATATTAATAATAATATATTATGATATTATTAAATAGTTTGCACACTGTAAGTACAGTGTTCACTTATTTAACTGCTCAAATACTTGAGTCTGATGAAGAGCAGCAGTAAATCAGTGAGCACTGAAGCCCTGCAGTGTGCGAGCTGTTTATTAGTTTATTCTGTGATCTGCTCACTTTAAGCTCACTTTTGTATTGGATGTTTGTGTATATATGAATTATACAAACCTGTCATCTTGAGAGAATCTCAGCAGAGGCGACCTCTCTGTGATGTTGGCTGAATTGGTTTTTCCTCTCAGAATATTGACCACGCTGAAATTGTGCCTGAAACAAAAATAAAAGCAACGAAACACAATGAGTTAAAATAAATCTCCAAAAAAGTGAGTTTGTTTGTGACCTTTGACCCCCGATAGAGCGCCCCCCCCAGCTGTCATGACACAGCTGTCAGTCAGCGGTTAAAGCCGTTCTCCAGACCCTCAGTAACCCACGGGTGGCAGCGAGGTGGGCGAGCAGCTGGTGACTCGACACCTGAGGAGATCATTACGGCGTCTTTTGTCCCCCTGCTGCTGCGCCGCGTCCCCGAGGCGCCTGCTGGCTGCCGCACAGCTGGGTCTCAACCAACAATCACATCCACACAAACACACACAAACACTCTATATCTGTCTTCATGCCTGTCCTTCAAAGCGAAACACAAACACACAAAGTTTTTTACATGAAAAAGGCTTAAAAAGCTGCAGCGACGGCATCCTCTGCCACTTAAATAGTTATTAAAAACACTGTTTCATCAAGCTCACTGTCATCTCAGCAATTAGACGTCATGGGAATCGTTATGTAATGGAATACCAACCCACTGAGCCAAAACCATTAGATTGAAATCTCTCTGAAATGTGAAGGTCCCCCTCAGCTAATCTTATAATCTCGGAGGGTTTTTACCCTCCGCCTGTCAAAGGGCTCGGCCGCTTAAACACAGTCGGGGCACTTCCTTAAACACAGCAGCAAGCATTTCTGTTTTCTATTAGTTATTCATTTAAAAGAATTGAGGATTGAAAGGTGTAGTGTGTAGGATCTGGCACCATCTAGCGGTGAGGATGCAGATTGCAACCAACTGAAACTTCTCCCGTGAATGGTCTTCTCTAGAGTCGGTGTTTGGTTTGTCCGTTCTGGGCTACTGTAGAAAAACGACGGCCGGCTCGATGAAGAGGACCCGCTCCGTATGTCGACGTATCCTCATACGACTGTTTGTGTGAAATATTACGAAAAGTTATTCCTCATTTTTTGTGCGTTTTCCTACAAATGTCCAGCAACACGTGACAATTTCCGCTAGTTACATATGGAGGACAGGACCTGCCAAAATAAAAAATAAATAAATAAATCACTTGATAAATACATTTTTATTTTATTTATTTATTTATTTTCTATTTATTTATTTTTGCATTTATTATTACATTTATTTATTTTTGCACTTATTTTTATTAATTCTAAATTTATTTTTAAATTTATTTTCTTAATGTATTTATGCATTTATTTATTCATTTATTTCTGCTAAATTTTTACTTTGCATTCACCCCTTATATATTTCTGTACACTTTTCATAACATATTGCTGTAAACATTTCTTTATGCATTACTGCCTCATTATGCAAATGAGGGGGCTGTCACTCAAAAACAAAAATAAATACATAAATAAATAAAAGGGGAAATTAAACAGAAGCGTAAATCAATAAAGGAGTTAATACAAATATTAAGAAATAAAGAAATAAATTAAAACAGAAATATCAATTTATGTCACATTTTATCAATTAATTAATGGCTATATTTATTTTTAATATTATTTGTAATACATTTAATGACATATTTATTTATTTTAGTCATTTATTTATTTATTAATTTATTTTTCATTTTGGCAGGTTCCGTTCTATGGAGGTTATGTATGTCATTTTCTCAAAATAAACTTTTTAAGAATACATACTTATTAATATTATATTCCATTTCCGCCTAAATACAACACAGTGTTCCTTTAATGAGTGTATTATTGTGAGGAAACGGTTCGTTTTGTGATGGTTTTATAGGGGAGATAATTCAGTAAATTCAGTAAACAGTGTTACGAGTCTGGCAGCCGTTACCGAACACGCTCCAGACAGCAGACAGTCGGGTGCTCTGAATCAATGAACGTGGCAGATAAAGGAGTGGATTACCTTAAAGGGGAGTCTGTGGCATTAATCCTCTTCGATACTCTCAGACTACTATAAAGAGATTTACTGCATGTCGACAACTGTTTCCCCCTCTCGTCCCCTGGATGTGACTTGGCACAGAGATCGCACTTTACAGAGGAGTCCTTTAAGGATATTGAGTCCAGACAGAAGCTGAAATTATATATTTATAAATTATACAGCGGCCTTTTTAGGACACCTGCAAGGCGCCAGTCAATGTGATTAATATCGACCAATGGAAAACAGGTCATACTTTACAGGAGTTAATCTTCATTAATACTGATTTATTTTACAATATATATATATAATTTACTATTTCATGTCCTGAGAATAAATAGCGTCTGCTCATAATAAGATAGTAATTAAAGTGATTAAGGTGCTTTGTTAGGTTGTGTCTTTAGGTTAGGTATTAGGTTTACTTACTGAAACAAAACTACTTCATTAGGTTTAGGCAACAAAGGTACTTGGTTAGGGTTAGGAAAAGATTGTGATTTAGGTTAAAATAACTACGTTTCAACGGGCGTTAGTAAAGTACGGATGTTACGTAACAAAAATAGGGTAAAATAAGTCAACGTTGACTTGGTTTCATACAGGACACGAACAGCGGTCCTGTGTTTGTTTGACCCATCCAACATCGGCCCCCCAAGAATAAAGTGGCAACATGTTTTTTTTATCTGTAATGGCGTGTTCACACCAAGAGCAAAGCAAACTTTTCGCGCGGCGCGATTACATACAAAGTCAATGCAAAGAGGCAAATAGACGTGAATATGCGCAAAGCGATGTGAATGACGGGAGTTTAAATATTTCAACTTGAGCAAGAAATTGGCGTGACGCTGTGTGGTAAAAGCCTCTCAGCGTTGAGATCGTCCTCCTGTGGTCACTGACGTCCTGACGTTGTTCAATCAGAAATGAAGAATAAATAAATCTTGTATGTGTCTGTGGTCACCCAGAGCTACGATAGTCCATCATCTCTCTCCAGAGACCTGTCCGGAAAATGGCATAAAAATATCCGAAAGATATCCCACAAATGTCCGAAAAAAGTCCAAAAAATGTTCAAAAAAAGTCCAAAAAAAAGTCCAATAAATATCTGAAAAATAAAAAAATAAAAAATCTGTCAAATGTCTGAAAAATGTCAAAAGATTTCTGAAAAAATGTCTGACAAATGTCCAGAAAATAAGTCAAAAACATGTCCGAAAAATGGCAGAAAAATATCCAATAAATGTAGTCCATCATCTCTGTCCAGAGAGCGGACCAAACTCTGTGTAGAAACCACAGACTGTCTCTGGTAGAAACAACAACGTCTCTAGATGACGTCATGTTGAGTGTTGATGGAGCAGCTGCAGAGCCTGGCTCTGATCCATCCAGACTCCATTCACAAAACAAACATTTTAAAAGTTGCCTGCTTGTCGTCATGGTAACAGACCTGACAAAGCATGAATTCAGACTTTTTACTAATCAGCATCATTATGTAGATATTTCAGCATCATTTTTATCTGTTTATTGATATTAAATCACAGCACAGTCTGTTTATTTTGGGTTCATACCACAGTAGAGATGTGTGGTTGCTAGATACAGTCAGTGTGATGTCACTGTGTGTGAATACAGCTCGCCGCCGGGTGACGTTATGAACCCAGACACGACGCCGTTTGGTTTTCTGACACATCTGGCACTTCACCAACATGTACAAAGCAGCAAAAGTGGTTATTTCTTCCACGGTTGATGGATACCCTCCTCTCCGACACATCTAGCGCAAATGAACACAAATGATACCGGCGGTCCAAATCTCGCAAGTACAGCCAGGCGAACATTTTCTTCGCTCTTGGTCTGACCACAGAATAATGCTTAATGACATTATTATGTCAAATTGAGTCTTAAGCTTGAGCTCCTCTATCAGACTACAATCCTTTGTTCAAAGAGCCAGACAGACAACCGCCTCCACCCATTGCTGCATTCCCTCTACTGAGGTGTGAGCTAATTGGCTGGAAAAATATCGCCAACATGTCAAATGCAATCATGTTCAAATATCTAACAGCAGCGCTGCTTCACCGCTTTTATTACTGTACACAGGAAACGACATGCAGCCGGTTTCACTCCTAGAGGAAACTCTATATTCTCCGTCTGTTCATTCAACCGTCGTCCGTCCAGTTTGTGATCACATTCGGTCTTTATTTCCTCATTTTTTTCACCGCAAATTTGTGTATTTTTTGGTTGCGTTTTTATTTTCTGTTATGTATTTGTTGTCTAATTATTGAAGCCTTATTTTACGTACTGTGTGCCCTGCAACCTCATACACATGTTTAGTCTGCGCACGGTTTCTGGGTGTCAAAGAGTCACGTTTTATCTGCAGGAACTCTCCAGACATAAAGACCATTCATAACCATCACTGCAACAATATATAAAACAGCTGACCCGACCCACCACGGGTCAGCTGGATAACTCTTCATCACATGCAACCTTGATTTAGTTCACCAAGCAAAAAAACTTCCAAGTTTAATCCCAATAAAGTCAGAACCACGGGTTTGAGATTAACGCCCCCCTGAGTGACTGAGACACACACACACACAAAGTCTATCCGTGTGTGTGAATGGTCATACTTTACATTCCAGCGTTTCACACGTATGTTCATACATCTGGAGGGTTTAACCAGCAGGGCGTGTGTAATGTGTTTCTGCATGTGAGCTTCACTTTGTCGAACTGTTGTTATGACTTTAATCCCGTGAGAAGACAGACTGAGCGCTAATCTCTCTCTTAACCAGCTATTCATGAACACAAACTTTGAATTAACTAAAGAAACAAGCTGACGTATCACACTTTAAATTGATATGGTGAATTTGTCTACAAATAGTTGCTTATTTACACATTTAACATATAAAAGAGCAACAATATATACATATATATATACATATATATATATATATATATGTATATATATATTTGGAGTCGTCTTTCCTGATAAATTTAAGTCCAATTAGTCTCCTTTTAGCTCTGTTTTGGTCTCTACCAACTCAATATCTGCTCTTATAAAGGCTCAATTATGCTCAACAGCTTCACGATTATTCATTGAATTTTAGGGACAAGCGCTGCTTTCACTTCCGTGTTGTGCTACATTCCTACTAATGTACAAAAATTTGTTAAAAATAAGACCATTCACAAGGCCTTGACTTTTTGTGAAGTGCCCGAATGTGCTGGTCTGATGTATTAGAGCAGCTTTCCCTCCAATACTTATTGTGAATAATCAATAGATATCTTATCAATAAAGGACCACGAGAGAGCAGAAACGCTTTCCTACCCGTCCTCCTGTCGAACCGGGACGAAGCCCTCGGTGTGGATGACACACTGTCCCGAGGGCAGAACGGCAGACTGCTGCAGCTTCTGGGCGTCTCTCCGGTCTGAGATGCCCTCCAGCAGACGCAGCTCGCCAAAGTTCCCCGCCACAGCCTCCGGTGACCTCAGGCTGCCTCGGCCCTGGTGGCCCTGGGCCGACGTCTTAGACAGCTCCATCTCCATGTTGGGTGGGTTCTCCAGATACATGGTGAGACTGCTGGAGGGCAGAAGGAAGGAAGCACAGTTAGAGATCTCAAAAGAGGGCAAATTCAACATTTAAACCTAATAGAACGGATTTCTTCTGGCCACTAGGGGGCAGCAGAAACAAACACAATAGGGAATGAATGGGAACGAACGGGAATCGTGGAGCATTCTGGGGCGACGCGGACATTTTTGGAGGGTAGCGTACGGAGCAACGATAGACTGTCATTATATATCACCGGAATATTCATCTGTCATCTAATCGTTCATCATCAGAAATGTATAAAGTACGTACGAAAGATAAACACCCATATAAAGAGAAGCTGACACAGACAAAGGGGCCATATATTACAAAATAGAAGTTAGTTAATGATATCGATCATATAAATCACCCGGGTCGGTTTCCCATGCGTGTTCGCGTGTGTCTCCGCTGTTCAGACTCAGACTCCAACACAAACTCCAGTGAAGCACCAAAACCTCTTGGTTGTATCTAGTGAAGCTGTTAAACAGTGTTGGCCGCGGTCGGAGGACGCGGAGGAGACCGTAGCTTTGGTCTCCAGGACCGGAGTCTCTGCTCCTCTGCTCCTCTGCCTGCCTTCACTCACACACCGCGCTCCTTCTCTCTCTTTCGCTCCACCTCTCACGTGCATGCTGCTCACTCCACACTGCAGAAGAGTTAGTTTAGCTCTGAGAATATCTAGTGAATGTTCAGTGGACGTTTGTGCAGAAATAACTGCTGCAGCTCCTCCAGACCAACAGAGGTTTCCCGTGTCTGGTGAAGTGACGGGGCTCCGCAGAGAGAAACCTTATCGTCTCCGACCAAAACTCCGGCGTCTCCCCCGTTCCCTCCGGCCGCGGTCGGGAGGCTGAGGCGGGAAAAGCCAGCACTAGGATCAGCATTGATTCATGGAGAGACCTTGGTCTGGTCAGCTAACATTACTGCCAAGCAGCTGAAATACAGAGTGATATTGTGCTTTTAGCTGACGTGTGTCTCCTCACTGTGTTGAGCGATGCTCCTTCATGTCTATGCAGAGCGAGCACAAGCGCCAGCAACAGGACGCTGACTTTAGTTGACTTAACGGACACAGGTGAAGCTGTTAACAAGACATTTAGGATTCTTACAAACACTCCCTTTAAGTATCAAAAGTAATTTTCTGATATTAAATGTGCTTAAGTATTGAAAGTAAAAGTAAATGCTGTTAATAAAAAGCAAGCAAGTCAGAATTTTGAGATTCATGGTGCCTTCAAATGAAACTCATGAACTTGTGTGGGGAAGTCGTGAACACCATATGTTTGGCGTTAAGGTGATTAAGTGGTGAGAACCCGCTGCTAAACAGCGGCAATATGAACGTTACTGTCGGCTTCTAGAAGCCACAGAGGCTAACAATTTAGCAAGCTAGCTAGCGGGTAACATAATGTAAGAAATACAAAGTAATAATCTTAATAACAGAGGAAGAAGATGAGGTCGTTGGGAACATCAACATTTTCCTCAGAGATATAATAAAATCACCACGAAAAACAATATACAACTAAAATTATGGGCCGAAAAATGAACTTTCATGGCCCGTCAAGAAACGCGTTACAACTCGTTTCCTTTAAGCATTTTTCACATTATCAGCTGTTCAAGTTAACGTCACATCTTTACAAAACGTTTGTTTCTGTAACATCAGATAAAAGCTAACGTTCGTTAGTGTTAGCTTATTGATAATCATATTTAACATGATATCGTGTTTAAAACATGAAATGTACGATACGTATTAAAAACGATGTGTCTAATATTACAAACAATAAAACTGATGACATGTCTTGATTAACAATTATTAGATTATTTTGTTTTTATAATTGATGTATTATCACCATTATGTGCCGTAAAGAGCGTCGTGTCTTTTAGATGCTTCGTATGCAACATGAAGAATAACAGCTGAGTGATTCACGGACACCCATAAGGCACAACGTGAGGTCAGGGGATGAGGTCAGCCTCAGCAGACATGTGGTCCTTCGCCAACACGAAGGCGGACATGAATTCGATGGGATTATATCTCACATGAAAGGCAACAGGAACTCACGCGTGACGTTTGAGCCGTCTGTGATAATTCCTCTCTGACTACAGTCCTGAGAGGCGCCGGCGCCGTCCCACAACTGATCCCTCTAATAATGTGTGCAGCGAGATTTACAGGAAAAATAAAAGACACATGATGATTTCATCCCTTTTGTAAAATAAAAAACATTATAGCAGCTTTAAAGTTGCTAAATTTATACATATTTCTCATAGTTATTAAATGACACACATTCTCAAATAGTTTTTTTAAATCACGTCAGAGTTTCTGTCAGCTGTTTAGTTACGCCTCACATAACATCCTTATCCAATGCTTGTGATGTTACTCGTCACAGAGAAGAATGGTCCTCTTTATACGGCATCCTGCCTTTGGGCTGCGTGTGACGTCACAAACACAAACTGCTTTCTTAATTTCTCCATCCTTCGTTCACAGCGATTAATGAGTCAAGAGCGTTAAGAATGAGACGCTTAGAGGAGGTTGATGTCTGCAAACCACAACGCACAACACTGGAACGGAAGGGTTATTATTATGTGGTTATACTGCAGGTGTTTTCATTTTCAGTGTCTGGAAATATAGAACATAATATGAAATATACTGTTCCATCCATCCAGCACACATTCTTTTACATATTAGTGGTAATAAAGGGGATTTTTACAAAGCTTTAACTGTACAGCAGTATTAGGCCGTAATGCTTAAAGCCCTTAAACAAAGGCCTCGAGTGTAACACGCTGGAGGAAATCCACCTACACACTTTTATTTTGGTGGCTGGAGGAGAGAGACAGGAATGAATCAGACTTACCTTTAAAGTTGTTTCAGATGATGATGATGATGATGATGATGATGATGATGATGATGATGATGATGATGATGATGATGATGATGATGATGATGTTAAATGATGAAACATCCAACAGTAAAAATCACAAGTAATTCACGCTGACAATCCTGTGAAAAGTTCTGATGCTGAGAGTGTTGAGAGGCCGAGGAGAAGGAGCTGATCGGTCTGGAGGAGCTGAGGAGAGAGGAGGAGAGAGGAGGAGTGGCACAGTTTGCTCTCCATTAATACCAGAAATATTTCACATTCAATCTCCCCTTTTTACAACCAAACCCCCCCCCCACGCTGCGTAGCCGCCTCCCCCCAACCAACACCTCCGGCCCCCGCACACCAACATCCATCCACCACACACACTTCTCAGCATTCTGTATTTACTTAATTGCACTTTGGTTACATGTTATATATATATATTACACATCTTAATGCAAATATTTGTACATATTTCTTATATTCTCATTTTTTATTTTATGACTTTATATATTAGATATGTAAATGAACCTTAAAGGGAGATTTGTTGAGTATTTAATACTCAACATGGGAGTGGACAAATATGCTGCTTTATACAAATGTATGTATATATTTATTATTGTAAATCAATTAACAACACAAAACAATGACAGATATTGTCCAGAAACCCTCACAGGTACTGCATTTAACATAAAGATTTAGCATGTCCGAAAAAAAGTTAAAAAAAAGTTTTTTTAAAAATGAAGTCAGAAAAATGTCCGACATTTTTAAATGTCTAAAAAAGATTAAAAAAAGAGGTAAAAAAAATAAATAAATCCAACAAATGTCCGAAAAAGTAAAAAAAATGTGCGAAAGATGTCAGCTCCAATCATAACATGGCAAACTGCAGCCCAACAGGCAACAACAGCTGTCAGTGTGTCAGTGTGCTGACTTGACTATGACTTGCCCCAAACTGCATGTGATGATCATAAAGTGGGCATGTCTGTAAAGGGGAGACTCGTGGGTACCCATAGAACCCATTTACATTCACTGATCTGGAGGTCAGAGGTCAAGGGACCCCTTTGAACATGGACATGACAGTTTATCCTCTCCAACATTTAGTGTAAGTTTGGAGCGTTATTTAACCTCCTTCGGGACCAGCTAGTCTGACCTGGTTAGTACCGATGGATTCATCAGGTTTTGTAGTTTACTATGATACCAGTATTCCAGCTTCACTAAAGCTTTAAAACTGAGCTGCTGATTTAGTTAAAAAAATGAGTGTCGTTAAAACGATTCTGCGTTAACTCTGACAGCCCTGATGTTTATATGAGAGCGACTGTGAACGTTTCATGACAGTTTCTTGAACTAAATAAAAACGTTCTAAATTGAAGTGAAATTTAATACAAATGTCATATAAATATGTTAATAAAGGGTCATCAAAGCTCTAAAGATTACAAAATAATGTGATATTAATGCTCATTTAAATGCTGTTATTAATAATGAATTATCATCATGTTGGTTTTTGGGAGAGGGCGAGCTGTCAGATATAAACCAGTGAGTCTAACTCAGTTTAACTGGCTCAGACAACTCCACAGATTTAAGGTGTAGAAAGGTCAGACGGGTCAGAGACAGACGGGCTACAAGGAAAACTTAACACCCCCCCCAGGCTGTAGCTTCACTAAAGACAGTCAGTGAAGCCGGACTCAGTAAGAAAAAGGTCAAATAAAAGGTCAGAGGTCAGAGGGAACGTGTGAAAACGTCCCCGACCTCTCTGGTCTCTGGTGGTAGGACTCACTTGTATTCTTTAGATTTAAAGCTGTGAGGGTTTCTGGACAATATCTGTCATTGTTTAGTGTTGTTAATTGATTTCCAATAATAAATATATACATACATTTGCATAAAGCAGCATATTTGCCCACTCCCATGTTGATAAGAGGATTAAATACTTGACAAATCTCCCTTTAAGGTTCATTTAGAACAGATAAAAAATGTGTGATTCATTTTCAATTAATCGTGATTAACTATTTTAATCGATTGACAGCCCTAATATATATACTGTATTTTAACTTTTTCATGTCTCAGATTCTCATTTTGCATTTACTTCTGTGTTTTTCCTTTTTTATATAATATACATATTATTATTGTTGAAGGAAACTGAGATCCAAGACTTTGATCACCAAATACGGCTTCATTGTAATTGTTGTGCACATGATGATAATAAATAAATTTTTTGGGTGTTTTTTAATGTAATGTAAATGTATAATATTATATTATATATGATATTATATTATATATTTTAGTTTGTATTTAGTTTAATGTGTTTTATTATTAGCATTTTATTTGTACGTTGCTCTTTTAATACTTTTATTTTGTTTTGTAACTCTGTTTTGACAAGTGCTTTATAAATATGCGCTATAGATATTATTATTATTATTATTATTATTATTATATATATTTTTTTAAAAACAGAGAGCCAGGACCAAAGTGTGGGGATTTGGGGAGGTGTTGGGGACTTTTGGGGCGCTATAACAAACTCACGGAGTATATCTGTGATTAAATCTTTTAATACATTGACCTTTGACCCGACATCCGGCCATCCGTGAGTAAAGCTGGTGAAGCAGACTAACAGGACCAGAGTGATTAGAAACTCTTTATCTCTCCAGTGAACTGAACTAAACTATATGACCATGAACTCCTCCAGCCCAAAACCATCCCGAGT